>NC_051183.1:88136695-88436695 GCF_013339695.2 Rhipicephalus sanguineus
TCACACACTACATTTTATTGACTCACATATATCATTAATTTCAGTTGATTTTACTTTACCAAGGACGAAGAGGAAGGAAAGGAATGAAAGACAGGGAGGTCAACCAGACGCACGTCTGGTTTGCTACCCTACCCGGGGGGAAAGGAATGAAGGGAATAAAAAAAGGGGAAAAAAGCACTCTCAGGGTAAATTTCAAATATTTTAAGTACATTTCTTCTCATTGCTTTAACATTGATTAACATTGTGTATACTAATGTCTACAATTGATATGTCGCCATAATGGAATAATTGCAATATTGGTACGTACCAGAGGAATCGCGGTCAAGAAGACGAAGAATAGGACGACAACGAGATAGCCTGGCGCGAGCTGTTCCTATCGGCAGCGCTGCCCGCTTCACCAGTGGTAAATACATCTGTTCCTATCCCTTCGAGTCTGTGTATTTCCCGTAACAACAGTGTCAATTACTAGCAGCAGGTGGGCCTGACAGCACCGAGGCCTCCTCCTGTGCGAAATACGAAGAAAAAATAAGCTAAAAACCTATTGTACAAGCAATCCGCGTACTTTCCACGGTGTGCAAATATTTCCAAACATTCCTTTACATCATGCGCGCTTTGATCAAACACGTAGAAAAAAGCAAAAAAAAAAAACAGTGCCTCCCTACGTCAGCCTCTTTCTCCGACACATGCGTAAGCAAACAAGAACACGCCGAAAGTCCAAGTACGACGCGTGTAGCGCGGCACTGTTGTACGTCATCGATATGGCTTCCTTCAGTTTCTTCACTGCAATAATCTGCTTGGTAACCACAAGATGTTGAAACGAAAACACTTGGCTCTGGCTCAACCTACTACTACGTAAATCAATTGCAATTCTCAAAGCTAGTTCGATGCACTACAGATAGTTCGTTGTCTTAATGCATTTTGCATTAGTCGAAAAAAAAATTGGCAGATCCCACACCCTGTGGCAATCTGTTTCATGCGAAGCAGTCAGCAAGTAGTTCTATGCTGCATTTTTTTTCCTTTGAGTCAAGCGTTACGAGGTGGATCGACTTGTTTTTGTAAGTGTAGTAGTTGTGGGTACATTGTCGGCTTACCAGGCACGTCGACAACACTGGCGTTTAAAGGGCCTCTCACCACCCCACATTCAAAGACGTTGGAGCGTTTTCCTTCTCGCCTTCGCTACCCTTTCTACAGGCCGTATCTCCCCCTCGTCACTTATTGCTTAAAAGCTCATGTGCCATGTCAGCATGAATTAAGCGTTGACCCTATCAAAATTTGCCGCTTGTCGGCTACACGCTGGTATCTCCGTTTGCGCAGTATCAAACACATAAAATCAAGTGAAATCCGTTGATCGCACTCGATATACGATGCAAGGAAGAACGGCTGCGTTGCAAAGCAGTGCAGGAGACAATTCACAACTGATGTTTCGCCTATATGGACCAATCGAGAGTATGTACTATATAAACGTCACGGGAATAGCTGTTCTGCGTCGCGAAGTGCGCCGGAAAGACGAGAAATGCCAGGAGAGAAATTTGCGCTCGTTTTTTGTATTTTCAGAGGCTGGTGAGGGGCCCTTTGCAGGGTAACTTATGGTCTGACGTAATGTTAGCATTCACGTTAGAGCACATACGTCAGTATTATCGAAATGAAGTGCGCTTTATGGCGCGATGGTGTGAATATCATGCGTAACTTTCGTTAGTGCATTCATCCGTGGTCGGGCGAGGCTTGAATATAGCTTCGTGAATAATTGGAATACAAATGTAATGTTTATCACACTGCTATAAAAGCGCAGCCAACACTGGAACGGCAGACGTTGACCTGACATGAGGCCTACATAGTAGGAGTATATATGTAGCGCTTATTGCTTTGCTATAAAAATAGATAGCCAGCACCAAAATCACAATTGACGTCGAACCGACATTACGGTTGCATAGCGTGTTTTTCCAAAGCAGTTTCCAGACCTGGCGTGGCTCGGTGGTAGAATACCTGACTGCCACGCAGAATGCATGGGTTCGATTCCTGGTGAAATCCTGATTTTTACTATTTGTATTCCTCGGGTCAACACTGCAGGTGTCGGTTTTTTCTAATATCCGTTGTCGCCGTTCTTTGGTAGACAAACTATCAAACACCTGTGGCGCATACCCGTATACCACGGCCCGGGGTAAACGAGTACGTACCATACCTGTCTCGAGGAAAGGGTTTGACGGCGTACGCGACAGGATTTTCAGGTTATTCATGTAATGAGCGGAGAGTTATATTTGTCAAGTCATGCCAATTTTGGTCTACAGCAAGTTAAGGAGGCGATCACGAGAGCACCCAGACGTAGGTGGCTAGATAGATAGATAGATCGATACGTAGATAGAAACGCTCAAAGTGCCAAAGGTTCGCTGAGAAATGCTTCGCATTTAATAAGTTATGCGCACTCAGCCCGCTAGACAAAGTACCTCTCTGTTTGAACGCTTCCTTCGACTGCAAAATGATGTCCAGCGTCATTAAAGCTTTGGTTGAATAAGACTCAGAATGGTGAGCACACATGAATAAATCAGAGTAAATATATATATATCAAAACGTTTATTGAGGGAAAAAAGAAAAGAAAAAAGTGTTTAGGGAGCGGGTGGGTGGGGCCCCTATTCCAGGGCTCCACTGGCTTGAGCGGCCCGCCGCGCCTGGTCGAGGAGTGCTAGTTGCACCACCCGATCCCCGCTGGCGAGCAAAGTCTCCCACTGCTCCCTTCCGGAAATTTTGCCGGCTATTTGCGGCGAGTTGATTTCGGGTGGCCTGTTCTGGCAATCCCACGTTATGTGGGCGAGAGTGGGCCTGCCTCCGCACCACGGACAGCTATCACTGTACATTGTGGGGTGAATGGCATGTTTCAAAGAAAGGTTCGGATATGTATGTGTTTGTATGCGGCGCCAGTCGTAAGAGTCCCGCCCGGATAGATCAGGGTGGGGTGGACTGTACTGTCGTCGCTCAAGCCGTTGGTGCTCAAGGATGTCTCGCGGTAAGAAAGGGATTTCGTCGGAGTGGTCGGCCGCTCGGTTGATAAAAGCACGAGCTGCGCCGTCCGCTCTCTCATTGCCATCGAGTCCTGCGTGAGCCGGGCACCAGATGATCGCATGGTCCTGCGTTAGGTCGGGTCCTAATAGGCGAATGGTGCTGTGTGGTAGTCTCCCGGTGAGAAATAGTCTACATGCGACCTTGGAATCGGTAAGAATAAGTGATGATTGTCCCAGGATATCCTTAGTTTTAATAGCTAGCGCGATGGCTGAAGCTTCTGCGGTATTCGCGGACGCAGCTCGAGTAGTGGCGCATGTCAGAAGCCCTTGACCTGCGGCCGCTCCTACGACTGCGAGGGCGTACTTGTTGGTACCGGATCGGGCGACATCTGTGTACACCGTGTCAGGATTTCCCCCGAATTGCCGCTGTAACTTGCGAGCTCGAGCACTTCTACGACCTTTGTGGTATTGTGGGCTCATGTTTTTGGGAATAGGGGCTACTAAGATCCTTTCACGTACATGTTTAGCCATGGACTCCAGTTCTTCTCCCGCATACTGAGGACGAGATGGGTAACCTACACGGCATAGCAATTTTCTTCCAGGAGTGGTTAAGCTAAGCCTTTCGCGTTGAGAAATGAGCACTGCCGCGCGTAGCTCCTCATAATTATTGTGGATACCGAGGGCTTCTAGGCGTTCAGTGGATGTTCCGATAGGTAGGCCGAGAGCCGCTTTGTACGATGTTCGGATCAATGCATCTAGGGCCTTTAGATCTGTCTTGTTGGGGTCCTGGAAAGGAAGACTATATGTCAGCCGACTGAGGACAAAAGCCTGAACAAGCCGGAGCGTCTCAGCTTCCTTGAAACCTTTTCGGTGATAGGTGACTCTATAAATCATACGGGAGATCTGCTTCACCGTTGTTCGGAGAGTTTTGATTGTGTGGTCCACTCGCTTGTTACTCTGAAGCCAGAGTCCGAGGACTCGCATTTTCTGGACCTCTTTTATCTGGTAGTCTCCTAGAAAGAGGTTGACCGGCTCGTGAATTCTACGGCCTCGGCCTCGGATTCTAATAAATTCAGATTTTTCGGGGGCACAGCTCATTCCGCTGCGGCGAGCGAAGTTTTCAACAGCGGTCACTGCGTCTTGTAGGATTTCTTCTTTTTGTCCTAAAGAGCCACTGGCGGCCCATAGGGTAACGTCGTCCGCATATAACGCATACCCTAGCCCTGGAATGCCGTCGAGGTATTTGGCTAAGCGCCTCATGCCGATGTTAAAGAGAAGGGGGGAGAGTATCGCCCCCTGCGGTGTACCTTTATTGGGCATGTGGAAAGGATCTGAGCGCGTAGTGCCTATGCCTATTGTAGCAGTGCGAGCGGTCAGGAAAGAGCGGACGTAGTTATAGATTTTTTGCCCACAACCGATGTCAATTAGCTCAGATAAGATGAGCTCATGTGACATAGTGTCGAATGCGCTTTTCAAATCAAGAGCTACGACGAGATGCTCTGTACCAACCGTGGTATTGCAAAGGACCTCCTCCCGAAGGAGTAGGAAAACGTCCTGCGTTGATAAATGTTGGCGAAATCCAAACATGTTAGTTGGAAAAAGGTTTCGATCTTCGATGTAAGACGTGAGACGTGTGTGAATCACCTTTTCAAATAATTTGCCAAGGCAGGATGTTAGTGATATTGGTCTGAGATTTTGTAGGGCAGCAAAGTCACCTATCCTGGTATTTACCTTTGGTTAAAATTCGTACGAACTTTCGACCACACCGATTCGAACTGTTTACCCTGTTGTTGTTGAAGACCTGTCCTGTAACATGCGATGTATGAAGGATGCTCGAATATGTTTGTTAGGGCAGCGGTTTTCCCGTTGTAGATACCGCAAAAATGCTTCTGCTACGCGTCTAGTTTCACGGAAGTCTTTGCAAGTCTTAGTACTAAGCTTGCTCAGAAAGACAGAAAGTCGGAATAGTTAGTAAGCACTAATCGTATAAGAAGCTAAGGCATAAATACAATCGAGAAAAGTAAACAACACAAACGGCAACTATGGACCAAAAGGGCGCGATTTGGCCGAAAATGAAGAGTTGTAAAGGTTATCGGCGTAGGCTGAGGTATGACAGTGGCACATTTCAGTCACGTTCTATTGCATTTGTGCATTTTTGCATCAGAGTCTTAGTACTAGGATTAGTTCTAGTATTTACAATAAGGCGTGGCTGCGACGCTCGCAGCCAAACGCAAATCCAGTAACGTTTGCATACGTGGATTTATATTTTTCAGCCATATAGCAACGACGCGAAGTGGTGCTCCTATGGTGTAAAAAATGTGTTATTTGCTATTTCCTATTCTGCCGTCCAATATCTTAGTGTAGTCGCTATATTTGTTGCGCCAGCGGGTGGCGCTATCGCTTTTATCCCTTCGACTACTATTCTGTGCTACTGCTCCTGCCGTTTTCGAAAGCTCCCGTTTTCTCAGGAACGGGCACGTTTTTTTACCAGACTGTACTCTTTAATGTTTTCATTATGTGTCGGCGAATGTTCCTTCAGCATCAGCAAAACGGAGGAAAGACGACAAGGCCAGCTGCGCAACTGTAACTGTAAGGCGATATTTTTACCGTTTCCCACCGGACGACGGGTACGTACACTTGTCCTTCAGCCGTTAAGAATAACAAAGCAATATTTTTATGAAAACAGCTATGAGGAAACTAAGGGTCTTCTTCGGTTGCGTTCTACAAAATGTCTTTTGTCGTTTGGCGCAGCATATTCTTCGGCGGTGTAGAAAGAACTGAAGACACGACAGTTCTTGATTCAGCAGATTCGTCCATGAGCCCTGAAAAAGCACTGAAGATAAGCAAATCTACACGATGTATCCATCTGCGCATTGCAAACGCAATAAAGCAATAGCACGTGACATACGTATCGTAGAACACTACAGCTTATATTCGCTGTTGTACCGATAAGAACAATGGCAACTGCAGCTACACGCTACCCAGACGAACTGAATACATCTACATCGCATTATGCGCTACGTTTGCGATCGACTCTCGCTCGACAATTAGGTGTCCGTACTGTCGGGTATTTGTTCGGACTATCAGCGCAGTCACAAATTTGACGTGATTCTCGAGTATCATCCGCTTCTCGGCAGTCCAGTGGGGTTCACCGCGACTGCTGCCCATGTGCGTTCATCTGCCCCTTGATGCCATACTGACCGCGATTGTGAGTCAAGCGTCGGATGCACATGAACGGTAGGCGAAGCGCAACCAGTCACTTCTCCACGGTGTTCAACTTGGTTAGACTTTCGGGTATATGAGGGCACACATAAGATGGACATTTGGCCTGTGTGTTTGTGAACAGTCGCTCTTCAATTTTTTTTTACGAAAAGAAAAAAAACAAAAGTTATCTTTGCTCAAGGCATTTAAATGCTTGCTGCGCCACCTGGTTGGGCTCTAAAGCATTCCGATGACCAGTTTTCTGTTGTAACATTACCACGATTGCATCTTCATGAACACTGCCAAAGCTAAAAATGTGAATTACGTAGCAGCCCCCACTCGATTTTCGATTTACGAGCTCAACTTAGCTGCGAAGGCCCCGCCACGGTGGTCTAGTGGTTATGGCGCTCGACTGCTGACCCGAAGGTCGCGGGATCGAATCCCGGCCGCGGCGGCTGCATTTTCGATGGAGGCGAAAATGTTTGAGGCCCGTGTACTTAGATTTAGGTGCACGTTAAAGAACCCCAGGTGGTCGAAATTTCCGGAGCCCCCCACTACGGCGTCTCTCATAATCATATCCTGGTTTTGGGACGTTAAACCCCAGATATTATTAACTTAGCTGCGAAGTGACCGAACTGCGCACCGCTTTTCAGCCTTTGCCTAAAACAGCATCTTTTTGTCACTTCATCGTGCTCTCAGGCTTGCTTGCACGCTTCTGCGTTTATTTATATCCACAATGGCATTTTGTCCACGTTGAAGTTGTGGCATGTGGCGGAACGACGCTAAATCTAGCTCAACACGTATACGGCGGCCGCATTTTTGATGGAGGTGACCATGGTTGAGCCCCGTGTACTGAGATTTAGGTTCACGTTAAAGAACCCCAGGTCGTCGAAATTTCCGGGGCCCTCCAATATGGCGTCTGTCATAATCATATCCTAGTTTTGGGACGTTAAAACCCCAACAATTATCATTATGATTACAACGCGAGCCTCGGCAAATTTGCAAGGCGTTAGCCGCGACGATATTTTTATGCTGCCGCAAAATGCGTTATCTCAACGCACTTTTGGGTAAGGCGCTCGCGGGCGACGCTGTGCGCGCGATAGCAAAGTAACGACAATACAAGCAAACTGCGCATGCGCGATGCTGCGCATTCGTATATGTAGGCGTCGTTCATAGAATCTTGCAGCATCCCCACCCGTGTTCACGCTAAGCCTGCCTACGAATGTACAATGACAGCAGTGTCTATTGCTAGGATGACTTCACAGAAACGGCGTACGCCGAACCGGCCGAAAGAAGACACGTGTGGTCAGCTATTTCGACTGTTCGAGTGTTACGGGTATCTCTGATTGATGGAATTAGAAGAAACACCTTATCTATAGTGGTTGGGACTACATCCGCTGCATTAGTTTAACATTGTTGTACGCATTATTCGGTGCTGCATACTTTACGGCTATATTTATTCCTGATGTGACGCAGCAGTTAATGCGACCTTTATTAGGCCTCGACGACACGGCGAAGCAACCAGTCCCAATGCGCAGATTATGATCCAACCCAGTCTATACAATAGATGGAAAAGAACGCCGCACGATGATGTACATAGGAATAACGAAGATGTACCTAATAAACGCCCACACTGCATTCAAAGAAGCATGCCATTCACGATAGTTTCAGGTCATCGTTTGAACATAAAACTTTTTTTCTATGCTATATGCCATATACCTAACGTGACCTAAGTTTGCCCCCATTTTCAAAAATTCTCCCGGACATAAATCACCGCTGTTGCTGCCAGTGACAACCTCGGACAAAACAACATCGTCATCGTAGCAGGTATGTACAGGCTAGCTTGGTGCTCGTCATACTTAAGAAATAAACGCGAGTTTCCTTTCCGCAAAAAGGATGAGAAATTCAAGGAGGGGCGCGACACGGTGGGTGCAGAGATCAACTCGCAATGTACGTCTCAAAAGCGGAAAGAACGGTGTGAGCTCTTATCTTTTAGTTGCGAAAAGATCTTATGCTCGGGGTGGTGTCCGTTCTGCGGCGTCCGCACCCATACTGCGCATCCGCCAACTACCCCTCTCCTCGCGCTTACGTGAGCAGGTGGGAGGAGGTAGCGTGAACGGTGCCTCCGCCTTGTTTCTCCACTCCCGTTTCTCTCTCTCCGCCACAGCTGTGCGCTCGTATATAATGTGGCGCGCACTCGCTCCCGTTGCACACTCCTTCGCAACGGCGCTATGGACGCTCGCGAAGCTGAACGAATCTCGAACCTCGACAAGCGAATCTCGATGCTGCGAGGCTGCGAAATCGCGCGTTCGCTGTACTTCCGTCATTCTCTGTATCTGCAACGGTGTGCGAAACTCCATGAACAACGTCAACGTCGGCGCTAGTTGCAGCGGCAGCGCCACCGCCGCTGAGCAGAGGAAGGCTCGGGAAGCCGAATGTAAACGTCAGCGTCGGCAAGGGGTAATTCAAACGCCTCGACAACCAACGTCTCATAAGTCACATAAGAGAAACGAAAACTCGATGCGCACCCCCTGCGATTCTTTCGCATCCCACCATGGTTTGCTCGTAGGGGGAGATGATGTGTAATTTTTGTTAAGGCATTGAAGAACACAAGGAAATGTTTTCAAGAGCACGATGGAGTGATCGCTCACTTGTGCTGCGTGGCCCCTCTACCTAAACATAAGATGAACAGCAGTCTGTGAAAAAAGCTCCTTTGCTCCGAAAAGTGCCATGTAGAGCTGTCGCAGCAGTTTTCATATGCACTGCCAATGCTGCAAATTAATGTTATATACAGGCCCTCAAAAAACAGTGCTCTGCTAAGCAAAGCCCTGGAAAGTTGAAAATTCCAAATAATTGTCTTACTTCCAATTTATTCCTTAATAAATGTCTACAACTGTTCGGGTACTCTTCATATTTACAAAATAATTTAGCCAATTTCACAATGCGCACTAACGAAGCGCAGAGTATTATTTTCACGCAGACCTACGTTGCTCACGTGCGTGTAACGTTCACTTTGAAAATTGTAGCTTAGCTAAAATGCACTGATATTCGAATGCTGAAATATCTTTCAGCCTAATTTGAGAAAGTTATACAGGTACCAAGGTGGCTTGGCGCTTCTACAGACAATGGTTTCGATATTATGGGATAGGGTGGGTGAATTGGGCTCCCTAGAGCAATGCCGCGAATAATCATATATAGAATAATCCAAGTACCTATGGCGTACACATTATTGATAACCAAACCGTTTCACTGTGCAACAAGATCCCTGCAATAATGCAGAGCGCTAGCGAAACTATCAACAATATAACAGTGAGGAATATAATTGTGATTGTAATAAATTAGACGCAGTACTGTGTAGCATGTGTTGAGTGTATTAAGTTATTTCTTTTCATACTAAATTTCAAATTGTTTGTACCTAAATATGTCTTAAGTTGTGCTGATCACATTCTATTTTCTCATATTTCTTTATACCTTAACAGTGGACTTTCACGTTTCTTTATTTCTTCATTTCGTTGTAGTGTTCCTCGTTGTTTTGTTTGCATATATTTATCGTATATTTATCTGTTGTCTTTTTTTGTACATGCCTGAAGCGCCTCACGAAGTTGGCCAAGTCAGGAGACAGAAACTCACCTCCTGCTCCCTTCGTGGACATTTTGTTAAATGCCTAAATAAATGGAATCAAATAAATGAAAGCCATGAAAGTATGCTGGGTGAAAAAACGAGTGTTCGGGAAAAGTTAAAATGCTTTAGTGTATTTATTGAGTTCACTGAAACTCCCATGGTAAATGAACTCCAGCGAAAGAGTGAGGTTATAACTTAACACTGAGATTTTTCCTGCGCTTCAAAAATGAAACAAAGTGAGCCTATAGTCTCTGTGCAAATAACAGCACGCCTCTAGTTTATTGGAGGGGGGTATTGAAAATTGTTTGAAAAATTGTTCTAATCAGGTTGCCTTCATGAACCGAATACATTGGACTGATGTTACTTTTGAAAATAGTTCGCCACGTCATGAAGCTATGCGTTCCGTAATACTTAGTACCAAATGATGACCCAGTGAAAAGCACTTGCTTCTCCTGCATTTACTGTTTTCGAAACAGTAAATGCAGGACAGCAAACAGTGCAGTTCTTGGAAATATGCGTTTGTGCGCAGATGTGCTTTAAGAATTTCAAGATTCATGTGCAATATCCTCACGTGTATTTTATTAGTGATGCATGGTTAGCAATGATCCGCCTGCGAATGCAGCTCTGCTGGTGTTACTCGTATCGGGAAAAAAAAACATGTATGACAAATTCCAACAGATCCCACGAATTGTGGGAATCAATTTCATGCGAAGCATTCAGGCAGTAGTAGCCAATGGAGGATTTCTTCGTTTTTCGCCAAGCGTTATGAGGTGGCTCGACGTGTTCATGCGAATTTAGTAGTGCGCATATGGTGCGCTAACCAGACACACCGAGTACACTGACGTGTAAGTGGTAGCTCATCGTTCGACGTAACCTCGGCACTCACCTTTGAGCTGAGTAGTTAGTTTCAACGCCACGAAATGCATGCTACGGAGCGATGACGTGCATGTCATGCGTAGTAGTCGCAGGGGTATTCGACCTACGCTCTGCTACAGCAGGAGGGGCCATGGATATGTAATGCTTGTTACACTGATATAAAAGCAGATAGCGGGAAATGCCACCGCAATTGACATTGTCCTGGCATGACGCCTGTGTAAGGTCTTTTTCTGTAACGATTTGAAGCACTGGCGTGACTCTCTCGTAGAATACTTCATTGCCATGCAGAATGGCTGGGTATGATTCCGGCTGGAGCCGCGATGTTAACAGTGCATCTGTTTAAGCTTTTCCTTGCTCCGGGTACTGCGAACAGAAATGAGCATCATCATCAACCGGTATGCGCTCGCTTCATCCTCCTCATCTTCCGTTTCGCTCCCACAACACGCACTGATTTTTCGGGATGGAATGCAATAACTATTATAGGCGAGTCTGTTACGTGACTAAAAATAACGTAACAGCACGTAACACTTAGTAACGTGATTGAAACCACGTAACATCACTTAACAACAAGTCATGGCAATAAAGACCTCGTAGCATCTGATCACGTGACAAGCATAATGTAATTTCATGCCTTGTATCATGCCTTACTCAGTACTACATTGCATTACCATGTTTTCTTTATATGCAGACTTGTCGTACTTTTTGAACTTCTGTTTTCTTTACACTAGTACAGCTACCCTACCTCGTGTATTGGCCACCTGGGTCCTTAGGGTACAGGAATAAAAAAAACATAGTGGCGTGACTAATATCATGTAACATGACGTAATAGTCACGTGACTAAAATGTATGTGACATCACATAACTGCTATTCACGTTACTAAATTCACGTAAATGGCGTAACAACTAGTCACGTGATAAGAATCTCGTGACATTATGCAACAGCTAATCGCGTGACATGTTCCCGCCATATACCCGGTAACTAGTCGCGCGAGTAAAATCACCTAATACCACCAAACAGCTAGTCACGTTACATGTTCCTGCAAAACCACGTAACAGCTAGTCACGTGACTAAAATCACGTAACTGGTAACTTGGCTAAAATCACCTATCATCGCGGCGTAAAAACTACTCATAGGATAAAAAACACGTAGCATCTAGCCATGTGACTAAAGACTCGCAACATCCAGTCACGCAACAAAAGTCACGTGACATGACGTAACAGCTAATCACGCGATATGTTCCCGCGAACAATCACATAACCAGTCACGTTAGGAAAAATCAAGTAACCAGTCACATGAATGAAATCAACTAACATCACGTAACAACTATTTACGGGTCTAAATCAGGTAACTTGTAATTAGGTGACAAAATAACGTAACAACTAGCGACGTGGCTAAAATCACGTAACAGCCCGTAACGCGAGAGGACCCTGCCATAAGCCACCTAACATGTAGTCGCGCGACTGAAATCACTTGAACTAGCGTGACAGCTCGTCACGTGACATGTTCTCGCGACACCACGGAGCAGCTATACACGCGACTAAAACCATGTAACATTGTGGAACTACTACAGATGTGACTAAAGATAAGTAACATCGACTGACATGACAAAAAACATGTAACATCCAGTCAGGCGACGAAAATGACACAGCATCATGTTACAACTAGTCACGTGACAAAGATCACGTAGTTATATATCACTAGTCACGTGACTAAATCAATGTATTATCACGTAATACCTAGATACGTGGCTACAAAATCAAATAACATCGGGTAAAAATTACACGACTAAAATGATGAAAACCACGTAATATCCAGTCACACGACTAAAATCCCGCGGTATCACGTAACAACTAGTCACATCACACGTTCCCGGCAAACACCTCGTACGAACTAGTCACGTGACCAAAGTCACATCACGTGAGAGCTGGTGACGGGACATGTTCCCGCCAAAACCACCTAACAAGTGCGTAGCGCGGGGAACCGACCGAAACCAGAGAAAAGCCAAGCCTTGCCATACTTAGTACTGCATGCGAAAACTTACCATCTCTAGCGAAAGCTTGGCGTTACTAGGAAAAACTAGATCGGCATTTCTAGAAAGTTAGATCGAACACTAGCCCCGCTGTTGGTTCCAGCCTGCTGCCACTGGTGCAAGCTGCGCACATTTTTTTATTGTTTGCTTCCATGGGGTATTTAACACACCGACAACACCACCGGCCCCGGCACCAAGTTTACTGTGACTCGGGATCCTTCACAATGTCTGCTTGATATTTGCAATCTCGGTTGACATAGACTGAAAAACCAGTGGCGCATACCCTTACATAATGGGCCATGGTATGCAGATATGTGCCACACGGGCCTGGTGGAGAGGATTCTATGACGTACGTGCCACTGATATCTCGTTATGCATGTCATTACCGGCGTATCATGTCCGCCATGCATTCGCATCCTCCTATGCCAGTTCCAAGCTAAGGAGGTAGCCACGAAAGCGCCAAGACTTAGGCGGTTGATAGATAGATAGATAGATAGATAGATAGATAGATAGATAGATAGATAGATAGATAGATAGATAGATAGATAGATAGATAGATAGATAAATAGATAGATAGATAGATAGATAAAAACGGCCAAAGTGTATTTGTTTCACTAAGAAAAGCTGCGGGTTTGAAATGTGGGAATTTTGAACAGAATGTATCAAGTATGTATGTGCGCATTGGCACAAGATTAGCTGTGCATAGTATTTACTAGCTATAGCACGTGTTTCTTTATTAGCATGCTTAACAACTGTATGGTATCAAACAGTTGAACATGTTTTGCTGATGCCATACTGTGTGGATCTGCTTTTTTGATAACGTCTTTGTTAACCACAAAAAACATTTGCAATAAAAAATATCTTTTGTAGAATTGTATCGTGCACTGAAAATGAATATGGCTTCCGAATCACTTTTCTGTGTATGAGAACAAGGAAGTTGTGATATGGTAACCTCAATACTTAAGGCGCCCACTTCTACTAAATGAACGAGATGCTTAGCTGCACATTAGTGCATCGTATACCTAATGTCTTGCCTTGCGATACGTTGCTAATATGACCAGTGAAAATAGTTAGTTTCGCCACGAGTTACAGTTTCGCTGGCGCCCTTTTACTGGCGGGTAGAACATGTGAAGAATGGGGCGATGTGATCGATTTGGACTTTATACGGAACATGGAGGCGATGGTGGGGGCGAGGAGCCGCCGGTAGTGTCCGCATAATTGCTATAGAAATAAAACCATCTTCTGCGTACTCACGGTTTGCCTGATCTAATTGCTGTGCGCCAGCTCGTGCTGGCTCATGCATATTGAACAGTCAAAATATTTGAAGCAAATGTTTTGACGACGTGTTCCGAACGCGAGAATATTAGAAGCCAGAGACGGTTAAAAAACAATATCAGCGCGAGCGGTGCAGTCTACAAAAGCTAATGCAACGGCCTGCCAAGGCAGTCATGTACTCGTCAGACGGATAGCATACGGCAAGCGGGAGCGTATTTTTCCCTCACTCATAAACAAGTGCGTGCTCATACAAGCCATCAGTAATCTAATATTTTTGTTCTTTTGGCTTAGAAGCTTTGCCCGTCAAGCACCACGGGAGAACTTCGCGCTCCTGACGCAATTCTAGCTTTCTTGGGTGCGATACCAGCTCACATCCCAGTTGAAAATGGCAACAAAATGTGCGATAAGGGCAGCATGAATTTATCTTTTTACAACGAGGCTCCTCCATTGTTACTACAACTTTCTGATGTGCAAGACGTTTTCTGCGGTAACAACAAATGTGTATTCTGTCGCGTGTATGATGGTACAACATAGAGCTGAAATACTATGAAAAAATGTTTGCTGTACGGGAGAAAAATGTATCACAACGGCAGGTACCGAATTGCACAGCATAACTGTCCCTAATATGATGAAAAAAAATTTGATGTGGCACTACAGAAACCTGTTGACACGGCAGACACCCAACAACGCCTCGCGAGAGTCGACAGCGTAACAACAGCATGTCATGTCCGTAAAATGCACACACCGCACGTTTTTCTGTTTTCGTAATCGGTTTTCACAATCGGATGTTGCACGTGTGCCTGACTGACAAGCGGCAAATTGTGCATGCTCAAGTAAGCACTCTGCCTACTGCCTTCGCTGCCCCTGCGCAGCCTGGATTTCTGCTGCCCGTCACCGTTTGTCTGGATCTCCACGCTTATGGAGAACCAAACTGCATGCTGCGTGCTGCAAGACTACGCAGTATGATATTGCGACGCGCGTTTAAAAACTTAATTTTGATGTATTCGGGTTTCGGCCACACAAACTGTTACCAATGATCAGCAGAGACCGCGCCGCAATGCTTGAGAAGCTTCGCTATTATTTGAGACCATACCGCTAAGAATAGGCACTGGCCGCGAATATCAATGTTTCCTCTCGAGCTCACGCCAGCGCCAGCGACAACGATGAAAGGTTCGATGACTGCATTGTGAAAGACGGCGTGCTCCGCCGATGATCAGATTACCGACGGCCGGCGCCCTGTTCGTCGCTCTCAGTGTAGAGCGTGTATTGCTTATATTGTCGATTCCCGGGCACAATTTCGCCTAAATAAAGTTTCGTCTTATGCCGTTTTAAACGTCACAACCACGTGACAATATAGCAATAAATATGAGACAGTTCAATCTGCTCTGTAGAGCACTATGCATGACGTCACTTGTGGAAAGTAGTGCTAAACCAGTAAGAAAAATGTGTTGTCTTGCGAAGAAAAGCCACCGGTATTTGAACAAAATTACTATATTGGAAACAGGGGAATTAGGCACTGAAATATGTTTTCCAAGCACATTAAAGATAATCGCCTCAGCATGAGAAGCTGGACTATAGCAGTAACGTATGTATTTCAAGTGGCTCTTATGGCCCCAGGTTGTTTGTCACTCCGCGGCTCCCGGTCTGGAAAATCATGAAACTATTGCAGCACGTGTAATGTGAAATCTGCATGTGTTAATACAACACACATTGTATTCATTTATTTCAACGCTCATAGCACGTAATCGTTCATTGTTTTGTAATTTGTACGAAATAAGTAGCATAGCTGAATATGTTTATTCCAGAAAATTCTATTTTTGATATCTCGCTCACGCACTTGACTGATTTCAGTGGTAGCGTTAGCATTGCGAAGGAACAAGCGCACTACAGAAGGATTGCAATAGCAAGGGTAATGTGCTTAACCAGCGCCTCCTCTACCTTTCTCTGCCCCTGGCGAAGGAGCGGAGCGCAATGGGAACCGATCGTCGGCGTTAGTGCGGCTTTTAGCCGCCGGGCGCTGCCACCCTAGTAGACCCGCCGTCGCGACGTCGCTCGCGGAAACGAATGCCGTGGCTGCATTCGAAGCTGCTATACGGTTCAATTTTCGGCAGTATTCGCGTTGTTTTGAAGTATAATGAGAACTTGTAAACAGGAACCATGAAGCACTTGTAGCTCTGGGACGCCAGCCTACTTCAGAGGTATGTGTAGTTCTTGGCTATTTGATCGAAGCGCTCGCGCGTCGTCTGCTAAACCGATACAAAAGACCGCATGCCAGTGATGTGCGGAAGATTGTTTTGTGACCGTTATGTTCGCTTGGAGGGGAGTCGGTTTTTATTGCGATAGAAATTATATGGACATTCTCGGCTGTGTTTCGTCATCGCAGTCGCCGCCGTCATGCTGCGTATATGTATAAGTATGTATATATATATATATATATATATATAAAACTCCTAAAGAAAAATAATTCCGAGAAAAGCTTCCGAACCGCGGAATCGAACCAGCGACCTCTCAGTCTGCAGTGCGTTGCGCTAACCACTGCGCCACCAAAGGCAGATCCTTCAGGTAGCTAACGGCGAGCATTATTAACACACCCTGTATCGCAGTACTCGGGGACGGCAGGCGCTTATAAGCGCTTCTTCATTACCAGCGAGATGGCGCGAGGAGCGCGACGGGCGCACTAAAAATTTGCGCAGGGAGAACCTCGCGCTTCCGCTGTCTGCTCGCGCGGTAGTAGTTGCCGGGTAACGCCGTTGCTCTTCGCCCTACAGGGCGTGGTCGCCATCGTGCGCTTATCTCGAGGAAAGAAGGGGGCGGGGGGGGTTGAGCGAGGGGTTGTATGCCTTATGCTTTCCCCGCGGTGTCAGCGCTGAAGTCACAGAGCGTACGAAGGTCACTTCGCTCGCTGTAGCGGCTGTGTTTTCGAAAGGAGCGCGCTGTTCAAACAGAAATAAGCAACAATTGTGACAGTTAGTTCGCGCTCATCCTGCGTGTACCTGTTCGTTCGTTTCGTGCGTCCTGCTTTACGTTTGAGCAGTGCGCTTCAAGTGTCGAGCTGTGACGCATGATAGTTCGCGCTCGTCCTGTGTGTGTCCTTTTTGTGCGTCCTTTGCGCTTGAGCGACGCGCTGGTAATTTCCAGCTGCTTTCCGTTCTTCGCGTTACATTCCAATTTGTTGCTATCGCATTTATTGCTTCGCCGTTGCGGCAAAACTGTGACTTTTTTGGCTGTCTGAAAGTCGATTTTTGAAAGCAGAATTTGCCAGGAACTATTACTCAAAGCTTGGGCGCTTAAAGTTACCTGATGCGTACAACCGTCTACTGGTGTAGGACGTTATACACAAGTCTGGAGTTCATGCGCTAGTAGCACGATGTGTCACTATAGACTGCTTCCAGGGATATACGTGATCGCCCGTTCCCTTCGTAAAGCTTTTGAGAATTACAACTGTTGCCACCGGGAGAAAGCAACAGCTGGTGCCAGAAAAAGAGGAACTATGCCAAGTGAATCCACCCTTTCAGAGCTTAAGCCAGTTAAATCGTGGTGGTACGAAAAACAAACAAAAAACAGCTGTATATGCCGTGCGCTTCCTGCAACACTGACCGATGTGTGTGAACAGACCTGGAGCCTGGCGAGCTGGCCGACGCCTTTAAGCGCGTCCGTTGCGCTCCTAGCGCCATCTCGCTGATAATGAAGAAACGCTTATAAGCGCCTGCCGTCCCTGAGTACTGCGGTAAAGGGTGTGTATATAACGGTCGCCGTTAGCCACCTGGACGATCTGCACTTTGTGGCATAGTGGTTAGAGCCACGCGCTGCGGATCGAGAAGGCGCTGGTTCGATTCCGTGCTTCGGAAGCTTTTTTCGGAATTATTTTTCTTTGGGACATATATATATATATATATATATATATATATATATATATATATATATATGCATATACATATACATACTTATACATATGCGCAGCATGACGGCGGCGACTGCGACGGCGACGCAAAAACCAGCCGAAACTGTCCATATAATTGCTATCGCAATAAAAAGGACAATCGCGATTTCGTTCAGTTCAATTTGCAGAGTGGAACACAAGAGTATGACATACTAAGGCATTCGTGTGGTTTCAATAACCTGAAATAGAAAATAAAACGCGAATACTATCAAACTCGAGTGGAAGTATCGATCCGGCAGCACGGTCTGACAGACTGCCTGCAGAATACGTATAGGGAGGATGGAAAGACACGCGTACATGCGGCATCTGCACTCTTTGCTGTTTCGCATTTATTTTCAAGTTGTAGTAGCCTGGATGATTGATGAAAAGACGACGTCATCCAAGACAGAATAAAAGACCATTTAGCCTTTATTTGCACCACGGTTAGAGCTTGATGAAAACGGCGCGCCGCTATGTTCGCGTTTCTTTCCATCCCCCCTGTACCTGTGAAAGCCTACGAGAAGCACAAGTGCAATTAAGCTCGGATGCAAACACGAATGGGTGAGCTTCGTAATAGGCGCGGCCGTTCAGCACGAGCTTCTCGTGGATGGATGGATGGATGCTATGAGCGTCCCCTTTATAACGGGGCGGTGACATGTCTGCCACCAGGCTCGAAGGAGAAAAAAAAAACTTCCTTGCTTCATGTTGTCCTAATGCCTTATCTACATTGAGTAAATCTATGTTATTATACCAAAAAATATAAATTCACGGTCCATCTCTCTGCCTCTTAAGGCAGAATGACCTTTTTTCCCCCCAATTATTTATTTTTGTACTTTATCTCTACTTTTCTGCCACCAATACTCTAACCGTCTCTTACTTATTTCTATCGCGGGCGTGTTCAGCTTTCCATTGTTGTCCCTAAAACCCAAGGCTTCATGTAGACTCGTGCCCACACGTATACCTGGGTGAATATCACCACATTCAATCAGTACATGTTCCATCGTTTCCTTAGTTCCCCCGCAGCATGTACATTGTTCTTCTTCGTTACTGAATCTCGCTTTATAACTACGCGTTCTAAGGCAGCCCGACCTTGCTTCAAACAGTAAAGCGCTTCCCCTTGAATTATCATAAAACCTTTCCCTCCTTATTTCGTTTTTTTTCCTTTTCGGTAGTTACTCAGAGCCGGCTTCTTTTCCATCGCTGTCATCCAATAAGTCCTCTCCGCCTCTCTGACCTTCCGCTTAATGCTCCTTGTTGCCATATCGCCCGCACTGCCAGCCGTATAATTATTGGTGAGCCTCCTAGTTCTTTTTCTCCACTGCGTGTCAACGCTTTTTCTATACAAATACCTGAAAACCTTCTCTGCCCATCTACTCTTCTTCATTTTCCTCAGCCTCTCTTCGAATCTCATTTTGCTCTGCGCTTCCCTCACTTCAAAGCCTGTCCATCCCATATCACCCTTTACAGCCTCATTTGTCGTCTTCCCGTGAGCGCCCAACGCGAGGCGGCCCACCGTCCTTTGATTTACATCCATTCCTGATTGTACCTCTGACTTCATGCACACCACTGAGTTCCCAAATGTAAGCCCCGGGACCATCACACCCTTCCACAGCCCTCGAAGCACCTCGTACCTATTGTATCCCCATAAAGCTCTGTGCTTCATAATTGCAGCATTCCTCTTTCCCTTTGCTACCGATGCTTTCTCTTGTACCTCCATATATCTATCCCCCTCATTTACCCATACTCCTAGGTACTTGTACTCGCTTACCCTCGGTATTTTTTGGCCCTGTATGAAGACCGCATGGTCTTCGTGATCATTGAATACCATCAATCCACATTTTGTTGCACTAAATCCTAGTCCTAGAGCCTCACATTCCCTTCCGCATATATCTGCCAGTCGCTGTATATCATTTTGACTATCCGCAAAGAAGACAATATCATCAGCATAAAATAGACCTGGAAGCTTCTGCTCAACCATCGTGCCGACCTGTTTGTGTGACAAATTAAATCCAATGTTGCTACCTTCTAGCGCTTTTTCCATCCTTGCCATGTACAGCATGAATGACAGCGGGGACAAAGGGCATCCCTGTCTCAGCCCCTTGCTAATTTCAACGCTGTCCTTGCTACTTATTCCTTCCCATTCTATACAAACTGTATTTTCTCGGTATATTTCCCTCAAAAGCTGTACACAGTTGTCACCTATGCCCACTTCCTTCAATATATCCCACAAAATTTCCTGATTAACGTTGTCATACGCCCCGGTGATATCTAGATAAGCTACGTATAAGGGCCTGTTTTCTATTTTAGATATTTCTATACACTGGGTAAGAACAAACAGATTATCGTCTAACCGCCTACGGTTATCGTCTAACCGCGTCGTAGTCTACTTGCACAGCGCCACCACGCGGCAGCGGCGAGCGGACGCGGAGCGCGCGCTCGACGGCCCGAGGAGAGCGTTCACCCAGGCACTGAAAAAATAGAGGAGGCGCAGGCTTAACGTATTGTTGCAGAGCGCCAGGTTTCTCATTTGCTCGAGTAGGCAGTTACAGGCCTATCTGTTCGTTCAGTGACGTAAATGACTGAATATGTGACGCTTGTGTTTACAAGTTAGAAGTTCGCGCAAAGTTCGTCCAACCGGTATATTGCATATCTAGATCTGAATTCAGCCTGGTTAAACCTGCTAAAGTATGCCATCCTGGCGATGGCGAGCGTACAATCAATCCCCCCTCCCTAATTGACACCTGTGCGTTGATGAACAACATATTCCAGCTAAGTCTATATTGAACGACGGCGTAGACGTAAACTAGTTTCCCTACATTCGTGTGTTAATGTAGAGGCAGCCACGTTTGTGAAAATGCCCAAAAGGCCAAGGTGCAGTTCTTCTGAAACAGAAAAAAGCTATCGCGATGCAGTGAAAGACACCCGTTGAATGTGTTGAAAAAAACTGACGTAGGTTCTTGTGCGTCATTCGAACCACTCTTTTGAACACGGGAAGGAGAAAAACACTCGGACAGTGACATTCGGCTTATCTCTCTGCTGACGACTTCAGTAGTCATGAAAGTTTTATGACTATCGTTTAACTGCGAAAGAATCAGAATATTTGCGGAAAGCGTGCTGATATAATTGAGGTAATGAATGCATCCCAGTTCCTGGAATTGATTACAATGCGCAAAAATTTACTGCAGCCTTCGATATGGACTTCTTAAATATGTTTCTTTGCAATTTCTGCAACAGTTCTGCAACAAGAAAATTAGGTTCCACGCTTAAGTTCCTCGCAACCTTTCTAGAGTATGGGAGAAAAACATGTAAAGAAAGACGTTTTTCTCCTATACTCTAGATATTATCAATTTGAAACATCAATCATTGCGCGTTATGGACTAGAGAAAAGGTTGCGAGGAACTAAAGCGTGGAACATTATATTCGTGTAAAATAAATTGCAAGGAAACAAATTCAACTAGTCCATATCGAAGACTGCAGGAAATATTTTGCATGGTAATCAATTCCAGGAACTGGGGTGCATTCCTTGCCTCAATTATATCAGCACGCTTCTCGCAAGTATTCTGATTCTTTCGCAGTTGAACGATAGTCAAAACTTTCATGACTACTGAAGTTGTCAGTAGAGAGATAAGCCGAAAGTCACTGTCCGAGTGTTTTTCTCCCTCCTGTGTTCGAATGAGTGGTTCGAATGACGCACACGAACCTACGTCAATTTGTTTCAACACATTCAACGAGTGTCTTTCACTGCATCGCGATAGCTTTTTTTTCTGTTTCAAAAGATCTACATCTTGGCTTTTTGGGCATTTTCACATACGTGGCTGCCTCTACATTAACACACGAATGTAGAGAAACTAGTTTACGTCTACGCCGTCGTTCAATATAGACTTAGCTGGAATATGTTGTTCATCAACGCAGAGGTGTCAAAGGGGAGGGGGGATTGATTAGTGCGATCGCCATCGCCAGTATGGTATGCTTTAGCAAGTTTGATTAGGCTGAATGTAGATCTAGATATGCAATATACCGGTTGGACGAACTTTGCGCGAACTTATAACTTGTAAACACAAGCGTGACCTATTTACTTATTTACCTCGCTGAACGAACAGATAGGCCTGCAACTGCCTTTTCGAGCAAATCAGAAACCCGGGGCTCTGCCACAATACGTTCAGCGGATTGCCATTGATGTCTTGCACCTGCTCATCACTTAACATCCCATCGGTGCACCTTGCCCTTACTATTGGAATCCTTCTGTAATGCGCTTTTTCCTTCACAGAAATCTTGGGCAGTAAGTGGTTACTAGTTACGCGTTGCCGGTAACTAGTTACTTTTTCGGTAACATGTAACTGTAACTAGTTACTTTTAAGGTAGTGGAACTTGTAACTGTAACACTGTAACTTTTTTTACTCAGTAACTGTAACGGGAAATACCGTTACAGTTACTTTCGCATATCATCCACACCTTTCACCTGTCCACAACACGGCTCCCCTCGAAGTTTAGGAGAGGAGACCGCTAAGAGGATTATCTTCACTGCATTCTCTGATTAACTTCCCTGTATTCTTCATCGAGACAGGGAAGCTCTCAGGTGGCAACTTTGAGAAACAACTAATTCTAATGTGTAACGAGTTTTGGAAATAAATTCCCTTTTCACCAACGGTGCATGAACAAAAAAAATTGCGAAGCTTGCTCTAAGTCGCGCAAAGCTTGAAACAGCGAATCTCGACGATTCTGAAGCCTAATTTGTTTGCTTCTAGGTTGTTGCTAGGTTTATCTAGGTGATACTAGGTTGTTTCTAGGTTGCTTCTCAGCACAGAGAGGGTCGAGTTAATACACAGCTAGTCATCACCCTACACGGATGTCCAAACTCCAGAGCAAAAACTCGCGCTGAAACCGAGCGTTCACACCTCCCATAGATAGTTTCTAGGTTGCTTCTCAGCACAGAGAGGGTCGAGTTAAAACACAGCTAGTCATGACACTACACGGATGTCCAAACTCCAGAGCAAAAACTCGCGCTGAAACCGAGCGTTCCCACCTCCCATAGATCTACGGGCCCGTCGTCGTTCGTTGGCACAGGGCTTTCATCGCTTCGTGCTCTTCTCACAGCCACCGCTGCCTTTCCCTTTCCACAGTATTCTCTCATTGGTACGTACCGCTGAAGGACTCCGTAGAGATGCTTCGGCGAAGCTGAAACGTGCAGTCACGGTGCTTATCAATCCCGACGGTTTATTGAAGCTTTTCGCAACTACTTGTTAGGTCTGTCTAGAAATCTTAATTCGTGTTTGTCGCCCGTCTGTTGCATTCTTCATTTTTAGTGGACCAGCGTTCAGTTGTGGAATTTGCTCAATTTCGGCGGCAAATACCCGTTCATGATGATGATTGTTTTTGCA
This sequence comes from Rhipicephalus sanguineus, assembly GCF_013339695.2. Classification (NCBI taxonomy): domain Eukaryota; kingdom Metazoa; phylum Arthropoda; class Arachnida; order Ixodida; family Ixodidae; genus Rhipicephalus; species Rhipicephalus sanguineus. The sequence goes on from NC_051183.1 coordinate 88,159,989, forward strand.
TACATTTGAACACACCAATGTTTTTACGGCCGGCTTAAACAGCTACGCCGTTAGATATTAGTGTTACAAAATGAGGCTGACCCAATGAATGCTAGTACTGGGCCCCCATTTTATGTTTGCTTCGTGTAGGGTCTTACCACGAGCAATTCTGACTGCCCACATGAATTCGTAACTTTTTATTAAATAACTGATATCATTTGGTTTGTGATGAATTACTTCCTTTATGCAGTAACGGTAAAGTAACGACGTTACTTCATCACAGTAACTGTAACTCTAACAGGTTACTTTTGGAAACTGTAGCTGTAACTGTAACAAGGTTATTTTTTTGTTTTAGGTAAGTGTAACTGTAGTACTGTTACTTTTTATTGGTAAAGTGCCAGTGACTGGAAGTGCGCAGTACTTATGTGTGCCTACACATGCGCACTTTTCGGTGTCCTGGGTGACTGCACTCTCAATTAGACACGTGTATTCTCTGTGATCGTACGAACATATATTTAAACTAATACCGAGAAGATTCTTTAGACTATCCATCTTCATGATACGTTAATCTCTCGGGTCATTCACCACGGAAGGTTCATGGCAGACTCCTGAGAACCTTACTATAGTAGCTGCAGACACAACAGCACTGGTTTGGTTTTTCAAGAAGTAACGGTTGGACGACTTCACTAAGTAGAAGCTTATCGTGTCGGAGCAGAGCAATTAAATGTCTTGACATTCGTTATGGCTCGGCCTGTCGTTTCTTATGTTCGTACTTTTTAGGTCTAATATAGCCGCATATCAGGGGGTTGAGCTCGCCCGATAGGGTCTCAAGGCGTCACGATGTCTTTTTTGTACATCGCCACCGAAAGTACCTTATGCAACAGTGGACGCTCATCCGGAAAAAGAAAAGCGATTGTGTGTTCAAGAAAGCTATTATGTTGTGTGTTATGTTGGTATGAGGCGCCAGTGTATGACAATAGTTTCTCCGGCATCTACAGCTCCAAGTCCTCCTCTATACACAAGAAAGCCGCTCGTCCAGGTGGCACAAGTGGCACCTGGACGAGCGTGACGTGGCACTTTTCCGTCAGTGATGACGTCTTTATTTCGGAAAAAAATTGTGCGGCATTTCATTGTAGTATCGTGCTGCCCTACGATGATTGAACATGTTTTCTGAAAGAGAATGTACCTCTACATTTTTAGTATGCCTATAGATCGCTTGCCTTCCCTTGAACGTAGATTTAAACAAGCACTGGAGTCTATTGAAGTGAATATATTTACAAATAAGGCAGTTCTATCATGAATGATGCTTTTCGGTCTTCGGAAAGCTAGCAGCCGCAGATATGGATACGATGGCAATCTGCTGGCAACGTGTTGAACAATATTTTCTCGGCCTGAAGCAGTAAACAGACATGTGCTTCGTGGAAAGTGGACCGGAAAAACAGTCAAAACAAGAAAAAATTCGGCAGATCCCACGCACTGTGGGAATCGATGTAATGCGAAGCAGCCAGCAAATAGCTGCATACATCGCCTTGTTTGTCTTTGAGCCAAATGAAATCATTCATGCCATGGATCTAGTCCACCATATATCGCATGTTTGCCATGCACGCATGCATGCACAATCTAGTGTACACCATGCCAATGAAACGCATATTCTGGTATATAAATGCATGACCTGTCGTTTATGTTCATCACGCACTCGTGTCATGTCATACCAATTTTGGTATATATCACGTTAACAAAACGGCCGGAAGCGCACCATGACAGTGGCATGTAAATCATACCGTACATGACATGCATAATATGATTCGCATGTTAAGACCTCTCATTTATGTTCGTCATACAGTCACATCGCGCAATACCAATTTTGGTGCATATCAAAGGAGCGAAATGGCCGCGAGTGCACCATGAGTAGAGCATGTAAATCATGCCATACATGACATGAATATTGTGTTTTTTCATGTTACCACCTGTCACTAATGTTCATCATACAGTCTCATCGCGCAATACCAGTTTTGGTGTATATCAAGCTATCGAAACGGTTGCGAATGCACCATGAGCGTGGCATGTAAGTCATGACATACATAACCTGCATGTCATGATTTCCATGTTACCACCTCTCATTTACGTTCGTCATGCAGTCGCGTCGCGCAATACCAATTTTGGTGTATGCCAAGCAAGCGAAACGGCACGAGTGCGTCATGAGCATGACATGTAAATCATGTCGTGCATGTCATGCATGTCATGATTTTCATGTTACCACGTCTCATTTACCTTCGTCATACAGTCGCTTCGCGCAATACCAATTTTGGTGTACATCGAGCTAGCGAAGCGGCCGCGAATGCATCATGAGTGTGGCAATTAAGCCATGACATACATGACATGCATGTCATGGTTTTCATCTTACCAACTGTCATTCATGTTCTTCATACAGTCACATCGCGCAAAACCAATTTTGGTGTATATCAATCTACTGAAACTGCCGCTAGCGCATCATGAGCGTAGCATGTAAATCAGGCCGTACATGACTTGCATGTCATGATTTTCATGCTACCACATCTGACTTACGTTCGTCATACTATCGTGTCGCGTAACACCAATTTTGGTGTACATCACGCAAGCGAAACGGACGCGAATGCACCATGAGCGTGGCATGTAAATCATGACATACATGTCATGGAAATCATGATTTTCATGCTACCACCTGTTATTCATGTTCTTCATAAAGTCACACCGCACAGTACCGATTTTGGTGTATATCGATCTAGCGAAACGGCCGCGAGTGCGCCATGAGCGTGGCATGTAAATCATGTCATACATGACATGCATATCATGATTTTCATCTTACCACGTGTCAGTTATGTTCGTCATACAGAAATGTCTCGTCATGCGAGTTTTCGTATGTATCCCTTCATTTAAACGGCCGCGAGCGCCCCGAGACCATGTCATGTAAATCATGCTGCACATGACATGTGCGTCATGATTTGCATGTTAGGACCTGTCATTATGTTCGTCATGAACTCTTGTCACGCCGTACCAATTTTGGTATGTATGAAATTAACGGAACGGCCGCAGGAGCCCAAATGCCGTGGAATGTACATCATGCTGTTCATGACATGCGTGTCATGATTTTCATGATATGACCTGTCATTTATGTTCGTGATAAGGCCATGTTATGACACACCAATTTTGGTACACATCCGATTAACGGAACGGCTAGGGAGCCCAAAGGCCGTGGAATGTAAATCATGCTGTTCATGACAAGCGTGTCATGATTTTCATGATATGACCGGTCAATTATTTTCGTAATAAGGCCATGTTATGACACACCAATTTTGGTATACATCCGATTAACGAAACGGCCAGGAGAGCACAAAGTCGTAGGCGGCTAGATAGATAGATAGATAGATAGATAGATAGATAGATAGATACGCTCAAAGTCGCAGAAGTTCGCTAAGAAATGCTTCGCATTTAAAAGGTTGAAGAGAATATGCGCTCACGTCGCTACATTTGCCAAGTGAACTTGAGCGCCGACATCTGTAATCTGTTCACCCTCCTATGGTGGACGCAAAATTTGGGAGGGTATTTTCTTGATGGCAGTCTCTCCTTCAGTAGCGTCTCTGTTTAGCGGCGTCGTTGAGAGCACAGCTGGCCGCTTCGGTCTTGTTGTGTTGTGCTGTTTCCTTGCACTGTGTGCAACAGTTACTTCTGATTGCTATAAACTTGAGTAATGGTTCATTCATAACGATGTGCAAGGGGCGGCTTGACGCTCTTGTCATTTTACATATAACGCTAAAAAGGCTTATTGGCTGAACATAGCCTAATAGATTGCCATACCAAGATCAGAACAAGAAAGATGGCAATTTAAAAATAAAACCTTATGAGTAAGAGCAGAAAAGCATAAATGACCATCTTTCTCTTCTTTTAAAAGGAACACAACATTATTAAATCTTGTTAACGGGGGATGCGGGGCTAAATGTCAGCTTTCGAACTGCTGCACCAATTCTGACAAAAATTTCAGGGGTGTCTGACATTCATGGTATAAGTTTATGTTCCAATTTTCGGCACCCTATCATGAATACAAAACGCCTACAGCTATTATAATGACTAATCATGTATGCTAACTTAGGAAAACTATCATTGCAAAATTATTGAAAATTTACGAGTTATTTATCATCGTATGTCCTCTAGAAGGTTTTTATTGCAGAATGAGGCCAGTCATGCATTTATATGATGTTTTTGTAAAATGTCATCTCTCTAAAAGCGAAGATTACCTTTTTCCTTGTCACTGCATGCCGGACTAGTGACTTTTTATGTTAGATACTACTCAGGGATCAGAAAAGTACCTTATCATGTTTCTGACAAAATTTCAGTCTAGAAATAACCATGTTAGCAGCTTCTGGCTAAGCAGTTTCGACATGATACTTTTCTAAGAAATTCGTTCCCCCCAAAAATGCGAACTGAGAAAAATGAGTCTAAAGATTTCACAACATTCTATTTGTTTTGACGGTCAAACAATTTGTCTAAGTGACCTCCTGCATAAATACCGCCTTCCCCACCAACGTCACAGTCTTCAGTGACAATTTCATGCAGTCGTTCAATTTTCGGCAGCTTTCAAGCTATGAATGTTGCTCACAACCTGTTGGTCACAAAACGGACCACGCGCTGAGCGCAATGAACGCCCAGAAAAGCCAGCATTTAAATCGAGTGGCACACAAACACAGCAGAAGTAACTCTGAACTGGCGCGAAAGCAGCGGCGGATGGCCATGTGATACGTTTGAGATCTCGTTCCAGTTTTTCAGCGGCTCTGGTATCGGTGCGCGGCTACAAATGTGGCTCTTTTATTTACTTGTTTGTTCACTGATGTACTCACGACAGGGGCGTAGCCAAGGGGGGGGTTGGGGGGGTTCAAACCCCCCCCCCCGAAATTTTTCAATTTTGCTCGCGTATATATACACGCACACATACAAACGCACGCACGAACATACATAAAGTATGGTTGAACCCCCCCCCCCCCCCGAAAAAAATTTCTGGCTACGCCCCTGACTCACGACAGCAGGTCTTGGGTGAAAAAAAGCACGAAAACCAAATAAGCGAACACGGCTATCTTTTTCGCGTTCCGCTTCTTGCCCACTTTGCCGCCGTGTCTTGAAAGGGGCGGTTTCTGGACGCTCTTCCCAGCAAAGTCGCGGCACCCTCTCGTAAAAATATTTTTTTATACTTTTCTGCTAGATAAATTACAACCAAACTTGGTGAGCATGTGCTTTATTGAATCATCTATCCAAAACAACTTAACTTTGAAAATTCACATTTTTTTCGAAAATTGTGTTTTTAGCCCCGCATCCCCGCTTCACAGAGAGTGAATCTTCCCGATTATTAGAGAAAATATGATGCGTGTTTAAAGCGAAATTGTGCTTTTAAGCGATAGCATTACAATTTCTTGCCATAGCCAAAACCTTTTCTGGCGTTTTCGGATATGTAATTTAAACCCCTCAAGATCAGCACTCGACAATAAGGTAAACATTGATATAATGGAGTGGCACACAAGTAGAAGAATAAGTGCTGATACAAGCATTGCGATCCATTCAAATCAATATCAAACCAAGGCGGTCCTGCCTGGGCCTACTTGTAAACAGGAAAATAAATGGCCAATTATTGAATGTCTACACAACACTTCTATGTCTTTCAACGTTTAATTTGCAGCCTGCCGTTTTTGCTGCATCTCATCAGAGCTACTATCCCTTATAATTCATAAAATGCACATCACAACGTCCACCTAAAATATCTAGTTATATCGCAGTGTTATTCACTCTTTTCTTTCCTTGAGATCAGTATACAAAAACACCCACTGCTTTGAATGTCACAGAACACGTCATGGAAAGATTGACGCAAATGTACGTGTGTCAAAAGCTTCTGCGTATGGCATTACCCACGTGTCATTAACATTTCCCAGTTGCTTCCTTGACATTAGCCTTTGCACTAGTGCACATTCCAGTTTTTACATCTCCGCTCGTGGATTGTTCCCCACGACAGAATGCCACGTCAAATTAACTATCGCTCGGTTTGTGGTCGGGGCAATAGTACAGCTTTCGGTGGAAACAATCTGAGGAACGCCTTTTCACTTCTCTGAACTAATATGGTAAAAAATTATTTTGGCAAATTAGTAAATTATTATCTTGGAGTTCCTAGGCTACCGCAACAGGACAGAAAGTCCACGATGGAAATTTATAGTAACATCTGGTTCATATTTAAGGATTATGAGTTTGAGAATGTGCGAATACCACTTTCTGGGCTTACTATACTATTCTTTCCTCCGTACCTTAGAATCAGGAGGATTCATTACTTGCTTTGAAATAAAACAAGCATTTTCAGGTTTAATAATTCATATTTGTATTTATTTATTTAGTTATTTGTCGAACGTCCCATTACAAAAGGGGCAAGCAGGTCATGATATGAATCAATCTCCTTCCTGAACTGCAGCTCTGAAGCGCGGGAACTCACGAATGACTACTACTTCAATTGGAAGGTCTCTCTTTCCCTTTCCCCAGGCGATGCATAGAAAGAAACGCTGCATAAATGTGGTGTTGCGAACTTGTGGTGCAATCAATGCGTTAGAATGATTTTGCGATGTCCCGGGATGACTGGTTGGGTAAGCTGGTTGGCAAATCGACACAAATACCTTGTCGTTGAATAACTGATTGAAAACACTGTCGTCCATTGAGACCGGTTTAGAGGACAGATGAAGAAAATGTTAGGTTGAACTGCCGGCCTACACAGGGACAAACGTAATTATATTGTTCCGGCGGAAAGCGCGAACATTCACATCCGCGTCGTAATAGCGGAGGAAGACCGCCCCCAGTATGGCAGAACAGGCGTCCGCGACCAAGAACGATAAGCAGCTTAGCTTTGTAGTCGAGTAGCAGGCGTGCGCCGCGGTTGCTTTCAGTCACGAATACCGGACACGTTTAACGGTGCTCGATGGTCTAGGGATTGTCCGGTCGTTCTGAAAATGAGAACAAATGGTATTAGAAGAAAGCGCGTAGCTGGTTATTCTCAGTAAGGTCGCAGGAATAAGGCGAGTGCGCAATGCTTCACGAACTAATTATGAAATTCACTACTTGAAAATCCCGCGTCGACCACAGGACGCACTGGCATCACTGAGCGTCAAAACACATTGGACTGTGTCGGCTCGCCGGGCAGCAGTGCCTTGCTGCATCATGCGTATTTTCACGAGAACAACATTCTTTTTTTTCTTCAGAGTGTAGCGCTGCTGGCTCGTTCTTCCGTTATGCTCCATAATAGGCGAGACTCCTACACTGGTGTGTGTTATGAATTCATGCGATGTGCTTTTCACAAGCATGCCCTCGGCAAGAGCCTACGGGCGAAGTGGGTTGCTGCCGTTCATTGCTCAGGCCTCTGTCGGAACACGAATGCTACGAGTGTCATAAATACGAATGCTACGAGTTGAGCTACGTCCCTCGCTGGATTTTGCAGTGGCTGCTAGTGGAAAACTGCGATCACTGCAGCGGAACTCACAGAGTGGTGCCCACTATTTTTTACCATTCCATCCAAGCCATTCTTGCCTGAATGTGCCGTCTTCGCGAAAAAAAGAATGGAGGTAAGCGCTGATCATTTATCAAGATGCAGTTACCTCCATAGAATTTCATGCCCCGCCACGGTGGTCTAGTGGTTATGGCGCTCGACTGCTGACCCGAAGGTCGCGGGATCGAATCCCGGCCGCGGCGGCTGCATTTTCGATGGAGGCGAAAATGTTTGAGGCCCGTGTACTTAGATTTAGGTGCACGTTAAAGAACCCCAGGTGGTCGAAATTTTCGGAGCCCTCCACTACGGCGTCTCTCATAATCATAGCGTGGTTTTGGGACGTTAAACCCCAGATATTATTATTATCCATAGAATTTCATATATGCTACGCGCTGCATTACCATAAAACAACCAACTCAACTGTCTTGAATGTTTACATTGGTGAATAGGCGTGTTAAAACCACGTGCTTGCACTATGGGGCCCTTTAACACTCAAATGTAAAGGTGAGCACAAGCTGTCATCAAGTGACCAACGCGCAAGCGCCTAAACGATGAGTATTTTGCTGTTTGCTAACGTGTTTTTTATCGGCGAGAGCCGCAGCTCAGCGCGTGCGCTCTTCAGACTTGAACATGAAGTGCAGAGTGTCACGAAACACTGAATACGCATCACCACTGTCAATCACCCGCAGCTTGCTGCTGCCATGTGCTTCCGATTTCGTTGCGTGCGCTCTTCTTTCAAGTTCAGGTAGAACGTGATGCGCCAACGAAGACCGTTGTGAACTAGGGGGTGAGAAAACAGCGCATCAGAGATGATATGCGTCGTTCTTCAATAGAAACACCTCCGAAACCGTTCGCAGTGTTGCAAAGAGGGGGCTATAACTAACAGCTGTTTTAATATCGAGGCATAGGCTCGAGCAATTAAAAACACAGAACAAGCTGCCCAAAAGTACACAGCAGGCAGCTTCGAATGTCCCATGGACAGCATCATGCGACGTCAAGCTCAAACGGCTGCCGTTCATCGGTAAATATTTTGCCAAATTGATACGCATGAGAAGAAAGGGAAATGAAACAATGTACCCTCCAGTTTACTTATAAATATCACCGTTGTGTTTGCACATGTGAAGGCGTATGGCACGTCCGACAGTTCGTGATGTTGTATATATTACCGGCCAATCCGTCGAACCACTGTCGGGCGCGTTTTCCGTGCATGAACTGGGCCTAGTGCAGCGACTGGCTTGTTCGCGATAGGGAGATGGTGGTACCAGCACAACTGTATTGCAGATCTGTAGATTCTCTTAGTGTCTGGCCTATCCTTTCACGTAAAGCAAAACGGTTGCACTTAACATCAGTGGTAAGTGTTATCGCGATGCCGTTAGCTTCTGAAATACTTTGGTAAGGCGCTGTACCGTTTCCTCCAAGCACAGATGTAAGTCTACTGGCGCCAACACTTGCAGCCGAGACAGGTGGTAGTGCTGAACAAGAGTAGTTGCAGATGATGTCGGCGAGTGCAGCTACTAGTTCCACGGTACTCATGTGGCACCTCCCATGTGACGTCATGACCATGGTCCACGAATAGCGTTTCGTTCATGCTTAGAACATCCATATCGTGAATGTTTAAAGTGTTGCATACGTGGTGAGCATACGTGTTGAGTTTTTTAAAGTGTTGGCTACAGGCATTTCTGAACTACAAGTTCTTTCGTTTTATTTATGTTTGTTGTGTTATTACGCTATATTTGTACTCCCTCAACGCACCTCAACGCACCTGCTCACTATGTTGATATTTGCGCATTTCTTTCTATCATGCTATCCTACTGTAATGGCTTTAGGCGGATGCAGGTACTGAAGTAAATAAAAATAAAGGAATACCTCAATAAAAAAATACATAAATACGATCGTACCTCTTTAGCGCCATGTTCTATACTGCGCTATGCACTGAAGGAACAGGTCAGGCTAAATTCGAAGGCTTGATCTTCTGTGAAGTATTCTCACCAAGTAATTGACACATTCTGTGCAGCAATAAGGACTGTCGTTGATCACAGAGTTCCTGGACAAAAACATTTCGTTGAAGCCAACAATGTTCTACTTTCCGAGACAGGTTACTTTATTAGTAGACGCAAAGGAGTGTGACTTCACGCATTACGTTGAATTACTATTTTGTATATCTCCATTTCTCCTTGTTCAACTTGCGCTTGCCACGTAGGGTAATATACCTGCGTCTTGCATGCATAGTGCTTGTTGTAGTAATGCGTACAATTTTGCAAGGGTTGGACATAGATGGCCTCGCATTTTTATGTAGAGTTCACAATCTGATGTAATCACAAATGTATTAAAACAAGGTGCCTATATCATTGCGTTTATTTATTTGAGTGCAAAAAATATTCGTTACCCCAAATACAAGAGTAGGTGAAAAACGAAGTTTGGAGATCATAATTGGAGTTCCTAAAAAAATTTGGCGGCTTTCCATTCGATAACCACATCTACCATTACTGTTTTCTTTTGATTAACCAGTCTTTTCAACGGGGGCCCGTGAAACCCACGCCCGAAAAATAAAGAAAAAGCGTGATTTCTGAAAACACGCACATCCCTTGGAAGCGGCGCCATCTAGTTCTCGGTATGCTTTACCGCATAACACTTGATTATTGCGGTAGACCACAAAGTTGGATCCTCTATCGCCACGAGTTTATCTAGACGTTGGAGGAACTTTAAACTTTGCGGTACCTGTATATAAACAGTTTTGCGAACAGTTAATTTTGTGACGTAGCAGTTGACACGCCTTTAATGTGTCTTCAAGGCTTGGCGAATCGATCACATCGGAGGCACCGAGCACTCTCAAGATATGTCCCCACAGGCGATGAACACCATGTGATGTTAATGTACGGATGATGAAGTGCCTGATAAATGCCCACACTAAGTTTTCCCGCGTGCGAGCGGCCATCCTGGCCGCCACTTAGAGGTGTGGCGAACGCCTTGTGAAAGACTTCATACGAGAGCTATGTACAACCATGGTACCGCGACGGCATCGTTCAGTTGGAGCAACAGCAGGTTCGACGCGATAATTAGCGGGAGATGTCTGCTCCAAGTCTGTGTATAGTCAAAGAAACCAAAATTTAAATTTGTCACACAAGTCACGAGTGCGAACTGGTGTTTGGAGTAGCACCTCATCGCCGGAGGGAAAGGAGACATCGCTGACCAGAGCCTCGATGCCGCTCTTCGTCATCACACTCGGCCACTACTGCGAGCGCGCGGAACAGTCGACAATGTCTCTGGTGGGCGGTGTTGGCTGCATCGCGGTGGTCGGTGCCGACCGCGCTGCAAGTTGGTTGGGAAACCTTCCAGAAGTGCCTCTGGTGGGCGGCACTGATCGAATCGCAGTGGTCGCTCTCGGCCACGCTGTGACTTGGCTTGTGGATGAGCCATAAATGTTTCTTTTCGGCGACACTGGCTGCATGGCGGTGGTCGGTCCAGGCCACGCGACGACTTGGCTTGAGAAGGTGCCTCAGCGTGCTCTGGCGGGCGACCCTGGGTAATACAGAGTGGTCGTATGTAGCCCGCGCATTTATCCAGTCGCACTTGGGAGAACAGGGAAGGATGTGGTGGGTCCTGTAACGCCACTTGCTGCACCGAACGAGGCAATATGTGTGCTTTTTGCAGTAATTTGAGGGGCCTCTAGGTTTCTTACTAGACATCTGCGGCAACGGGAAGTTGAGCTCACGCGCTGACTTTCGACGCGGCTTGTGCTTTTGCAGCGTTGTCGCTGTGGAGTCCCCCGCCCTTCTGAAGCCAGTTTTTCTTGAAGCCAGGTTGCGAGCAGCCGGGACACCCTCATCAGAAGCCACTCCAACAGCCGGAGACTTGTGCTGCACTGGCAGGTCCTCGATCAAAGCGGTCTCAGCCGTGTCAGACACCTTGGCGGTTTCTGGATAGACGTCTCGCAGTAAGTGGTAAATGTTCTCATGTTCTGCTAGTGCATGCTGTGAGGTACGCAGATCCGCGTTCGACTGTTCAGAGGGGGTCTTGCTGGAATCCGCGCATTGTGTGGTAGAGCGTCTAGTACTGCAAGCACCAGTGCCTCTAAGCATGGGGGCAGCGTTTCCGACAGATGTGGACGGGAAGTACTCTCGGCCACTGGCTAGGATGTTATGGCGTGGGACACAGACCCCTAGTCTGTGACCTGAAGTGGCGAGCCTGGTGCCTCAGTTGCGTGTTTGTCTCAAAGAAAGTTGTGGCACTCTCGGCAGGTCAGCTGCAATGTACAGTTGCAGCCTCGCGGTGGTGCCCCTTCAGAGCGTCATCCTTGGTAGGGGTGAGGTTGGACTGGGTGGTGACAGCGAGGTGGTAATCAGCCCGTCCAAAGGCAGCTATGAGCCTGGTGCTCCACTACGCCCACATTTGCTGTTTCACGCCTTCGTATCTGTGCCACGCCAAAGCACCATTTCGAAGGCGGTCTATGGCCACGCACCACTTCTGCTGATCCGTCTAGCACTTGCGAGCTCCGATAGCGTTCACGGTCGCCACCCAGTTGTCGGCGTCGTTCTGGAAACAGTGGAACGCCGGTGATCCGCGGACAGCCGGCGACGGTGGGGCGGCAGGCAAAAATCCGGAGTATGCCGACGCCAAGCAACCCAGTTGGTATGTGAGTTGCGTGAGGGCGCACCGGATCTCTCTGCGGCTCTGGACTGAGCTGGATTCAAGGTCTTGTGAGGCTCCTGCAGCTACCAGAGCATTCATTGCGCACAATTATGGTATAGAGGCAGGGCACAGCTCGGAGCACAGCGCTATCCAGGGGTTAATCTCGACTCGGAGTTGTGCCTCGGTGCTGTCGGATGAGGCGCACTAAGAGCGAGGATTCACGTCCACGGTGTATATGGTGGTAGCAGTACTCCCGACGGCCACATCCACGTCCAAGGAAGCCTGAACGGCGTCCCTTGGATGCTCACGCGTTAAAAAAGTCCTGGTGACGGGATGCCTGTCACGGGAAGCGTACGCGACGTTCCCAGACGTCAGAAGCCCTTGCACATTCTCAGACGAATGTGGTAGCACGGTTCCTGGAAGGTCGTACGCTGGAACCACCGAATATGCATGGACGGCGTCCGCGGATGATTCGATGAGTAGCGGCAGCAGCGGTCCGGTCGTGGAGTCCATGATCGAGGAAGCGTGGACGGCGTTCTTGGATGGAGAGACCCGCGCTACCGAAGACCCTCGAGAACACGTGGCTTCAGCTTCAAGGTTCGATTCGCGTCGTAGGCTGCGCCATTGTAAGGAATGAGGCAGAGAGACAACACCCGTTCCTGGGCCGGCTGTTCTATTCTTAACTCCTTCCTCTACTTCGCTCCTCTAGCTGCCCACGCGCCAGAACCTTGGTGCCGCTCTTCATCACAATATATTCACGTGTATATATATATATATATATATATATATATATATATATATATATATATATTCTAACTGATAGTGAAACCGGTACCAGAGAAACCCATGCCCCGTTGAAGCCGATTACACCACCCTTAAGGATATCCCGCTGGCTACCAAGCACCTTCAATGCTTCTGGCGCGTTTTCCGCAATGGTGACCAAATCAACCGACGTAACCTAGAGTACTGAGGTACTTGGAACATAAATATCTAAAATGAACTTTGCACGCGAGAGACCATGCATGCGATGGCCAAATAAACAGGTACATTTATTTAAGCAGAGCTTGTATTGACTGACTTGTATAGTGGGTGGTGGTGGTGTTCGAAAAACGCCCTCCCTACACAAGCTGGAGCGCACCAAACACATCGTAAATAAATGAAAATATTATTTTGTTTCCGAGGCTGGCATTTGAATCTGGGACTGCCCGGTTCGAAAGCTACTGCCTTGATGACTTGGCCACGTACCCAGGCTTGCCCAATGAGATCTGAACCTCAGCATACAAATGCGTCTAACCGATGCTGCAAAAAAAAAGTGCGAAGGAGCACGCTTCCGTTGGGTGATTCCTTGAAATATTTCGTGCTGGTGGCCCAAAAGAGATCGCGTAGACAACGCGTAAGGTCGATATAGCCATCTCAGATTTCTGCAAAACTCCGACCTCCAGAAAATGCAATTCCCATCCCACGTTTTTATGACATCGTGACAGCTATTTCATTGGGCCATTCTACAGGCTGTAATGAACATGAAAGACGCCATGCCATTTTAGCCCAAAACAGCGCTCCCTGGACGGCAGCTCCCTATAACGAAAGAAAAACCAAAGAAAGAAAGACAGAAAGAAAGCAGTACGTCAGGCGCGCCCACGCCAAGTTTCGCTTGCCCCCATTTCGTGATTGTGGGATCGCTCCCGAGTTATAAGTGCGTAGCAGTTTTTGGGCCCGGCTTGCCGACCGCAGGTCTCATTTGGCGTCCTCACACTCACAATCAAGTGTTCCATACAGGCCTAACACAGGGCCAGTAATCCTAAAAACCGGGGTAAAATAAACAAGCAACGTCTACAATAATATAATTACGAAGAATGTATTGCAATACTTAACTTAAAATCGCTAAAAAAGTTTCAGAAATATACGGCTGACCCCCGAGCCGCGTAAGAGAGTGCGCCACTGCCTCGACGAGCGAGCAATTCCTCCTACCGCCGGCGCTTCGCAGGCGCTTCGCAGGTGCTTCTTCGCTACACCTAAAAGAGGACACAACGTGACGGAACTCGCTATAGACGACACGTATCTCAAGCGCCGTGACAAGCATGAACTCGATGAAGCCCAATGTAGCGCGAATATTGTACACCGAGTTTGCGAATCTCCTTAAGGGGTATTCAGACGGGGGAGAAATGCTCGGGGGAGACGGGGGGATTGCGAATCACGTGACCGCGACGTCACGGATTAGCGAGTGGGCGTGACCCCCTGCGCCTCCTCGGGGGAGACGGGGGCCTTGTCCCCGAAAGGACAAACGATCCCCCGGCGGTGGCGGATATGGCGGAATTTCGGGCTCTTGTTTGGCCACATTGTTGCACTTGCTCCTGCAGAGAGCGGCAGCGGGTGTACAGTCTGCAGCCGCATGGTCGTCTGCAGCTCGTCGTCAGCAGCTCGTCAAACGGGAGGTGCAAGCCACCAGAGTAGCCCAGTGACACTGGTCTCCCCCTCCGTTCGCCTCGTCCGTGTGAGTGGGGGACATTTGTGGAGACTTCTCCTCGCGAGCTGACGTCACTAGGTTCCGCCTTTATCCCCCGAGCATTTCTCCCCCGTATGAATACCCCTTTAAAGGGCCCGTAAACAGGCTGCGACATTTTTTTACACCCCCCAAAGAAGCTCGCTAATTCGTACAGTAGAGCGCGGCGATCACGTTTTCCGAATATTACAGCGCTGCGCGCCGCGCAGACCCTTCATTACAATTCCCGCGCTTCTTTCCTACGCCTGACCAATCCCTCTCGTACGCGCAGTGACGCAAACTCGGCGAGGTTACGTAGCACTGAGCTCGTCGATTGGTCTAAGCCAGGTGTCATCAAGCAGTACGTCAGTTCCTGTTCCCTCCCATCGCTACGAAACTGCGCCTTGTTTCTTGGCCCTGCGGTGATGCGGTTTCGGCCACGCAGTAACGCAGTTGTCATGCGTATATTCCCCGCACTTCGTGGCACCTGCACGCAGTTTGCCTTCGACATGAGCAACACGTGGAGGAAGCGTTGTTCGGGCGGAGAAAGGCGGAATCTTCGGTAGCTCGGACCGGTCGCCCTTGCGGCAAGCGGGGTTCTCAACGCTTTTCTCTCGCGCCCCTTCGTCGTCTTGTAAAGCAAGCACGCATTCCTGCTGCATTGTGAACTGTCACAAAGGTTCAAAGCTACCGAAAAGCCGAAAATTGCCCGTCAAGTTGCGGAGCACGTGCGACACAGTCGGACAATGTAAACAATATACAACCAGGAGCCGCAGCAAGCGGGAGTACATTGCGACTGATTCCGCTCGCCGTTGACGTCAGTTGCTGACGTCTTGTCACGTTGCCGAAGTGGGCGGAGTCACGACGACGGGCTGCGCCTTCCCCTTCCTGTCGCGGAGAAGGGTGGTGAGGCCGCGCGAAAATTTGAAACCAGCTGGAATGGATGTTCTTACCCCTGTAACTTCTTTATTATAGCACGTATTCGCAAAATTATTGCGGCAGCATGTTCACATAGCAATGTGCGCATATTTCCCTTCATTACAATTTTTGGACCTCGCGGTCGCTTACTGGCCCTTTAATAAGATCTTACACGTGCAAGGGAAACCGTACGTGCTTATCTGAAACACTAACGCCATCGGCGATTCGGTAGACGGAGCAGTGGAACCTATAAGGGCAGGAATCACTGCGCGATCATGCTACGCACTTCCTCATGTTTCACAATAGAGGAGCTCCGTTTAGCGCAGGATTTAGCACTGCACCCAACGCTACATAAGCTTTTTTGTCGTCATCCTAGGACGTGTGCTGATTGCGTCGTTAGAGAACACGGAAAATCTTAGGTTCCTCGAAAGATTTCCTGTAAGTGCATCCACGGATGTGGCTACATTGCTTACGCACTACAGGATAATTGTTTATAGAGCACATTTAAAACTTCTTATGTGCAAACTTGCAGATTTTTCATCTTAATTGAAACGTTTTTATTAAAACAATATTTTACGCGTGTCCAGGGACTTTTGCACTGACCCGAATGCCAACGGGATGTCGATCATAGCATTTCATTTTACATTGAAAGCTGTTATGACATCACAACAAGGGCTGTTTTTGGCGCCTTAGTTGTCCACCGCCGCCGGTGCTCGTAACCACTATCGCGCGAAGTAAAAAAAAAAAAAACTAAATAAGAAAAAAATAACCGGGATGGAACGAGGTTCAAACCTCGGTCCTCTGTGTGGGTGCCCGGTGTTCTACCTCAGAGCCATGCGGGGGCTTGAAACTGTTTCGCAAAAGCACCCTATACAGGCTTCATGCCGGGAAGGAACCACATTAACACATGTAATGTTGCGTGGCAGAAGAGTAAAATAACAACCAGGCGTCACACAACGCGAATTCTGTAACCAGGCGTCATACAATGCGAATCGCGCAACGAGTGGGTTGTTGAATGCTTCCAACCGATTACAAAAGGTTTTGCTATATTTCTTCATCGTCATCAGCCTCAGCATCAGCAAAGTGAACGCAATACCTGACAGGTGTTTAGCGGGTACCACGGTTCTCCGCAAAATGACGAAAAATTTCGTAGAGGCTGCTTTCCTACTTCACAAAAACTATAATGTTTTCTAGCATAGTGGGTTCCTCGCAAGTGAACTTCTGTTGGTAGCCTAGCAAGCCCTTAAGGCTCCCATGATGCATTTTCTCAGGTCTCAATAAATTTCTTTCCCTGTGTCTTTCTCTCTCTTTCTCACGTTAACGCATGTTATCTAGCGTTGTGGGAGTGTAAAATAACGACCGGGCGTCACAAAATTCGAATTATATAACTAGTGGGTCGTTCAAAACTTCCATCCCGTTACAATTGGCCCAGCCATAATTCTTCATCGTCGAAAACCGTGGCATCAAAAAAGTGCACGTAATGCCTTACAGATGGTACGTCGCCTCTCCTCAGAATTACGAATAATGTCGTGGTGGGTGCTTCCCAACTTCCCAAAAGTTATTATTTGTACCGTAGTGGGTACGTTGCTAATGTACTTGTATTGGTAGCCGCAAGAAAGTTCACGGTGGCTCTAGAGATGCCGCTCTTCCAGCTTTCGCTGTGACTATGCTGCGCATTCCACGCAGGCCTGGCGTTTTTTTTTGCAACATTATGTTTTCCAAAGCACTCACGAGAAAGAAAACGAGGCACGATATTTAAGCAAAATATTTACCCAGACATTTGCTGCTGTATGTGCGTCCATAGCTAGTGGTGAACCGTACGACAAAAAATTACGGTAGATCCCACGCACTGTAGAAGCCGATTCCATGCGAAGCAAGAAGCGAGTAGCTGCCTACGCCACGTTTTAGATGCGTAGCAGCTCTTTGACTAGCCTGTGTAACGCTGTCCGTCCGTCCGCACAAACGCGAGGCAACGAGCTTCCCTCGGCGCACGTGTTGGAGCGGTGCCAAGTAGGTCAGGCCGCAGCTGGGCATTGACGTCACGCACCCCTCGCACGCTTCCCTCGCAGGTGCGCGCGTTACGTCCCTCTCTCCCTCACCCGCCGGAGCACCGCAGCTGCCGGCTCCAACGCCCGTTCGCCTCACGTGTCTGCGTTTCAAACAAACGTTTACACAAGTAAACGCTATTTCGCTTGATTTTGGCTTTGAGCCCAGCGTTGCGAGGCCCATCGACGTTTCTCTGTAGATTCATTAGTTTTGCCCATATCGTGAGTTTACCAAACACATCGACTACACCGACACCGAAAAAAGGCAGCTTATAGTCCGATGTAACGTCGGCACTACCGTTGGAGAAAAGGCGGAAGTTTTATCGAAACGTAGTATAAGCTGTGGTGCGAAGATGTGCGTAATATAAGCAGTGGTTGTCGGTGAATATTTCTAGGGCCGAGAAATGGTCGACTATAGCCTACAGATCCATGCGATATGATATCTGTAATGCTAATTACATTGTTATGAAAGCGGATAGTCAACACTCCGACCACAAGTGACATAGCCTCGACATGACGCCTGTACAGGGTGTTTCTGTGATTCATTACAAGCACTAGTGTGGCCCTGCGGTAGAATAGTCGACTGGCATACAGAATGCCACGGTTAGATTCCAGCTAGAGTCAAGATCCTAATTCTTGGTGGCCACCAGATTTTTCGCTCACCGACAAAGATCTCGACGCAAGCACATCGTTTCCTGCCACACAGGCTCCTTAGCACTATCGCCTAATATTTCCGAAGTGTGTTCTCGTTGTATCCTTGGTTAGTAGTCTTCCGCGATAGAAGTAGTCTTCCGCGATACCAAAAACACTACGTTTGCTGCGAGAAGACGCCTAATAAGCGAGAAAACGCGCAAAAAGAAAACACAGGTGGCGACGCCAGCTTGGAATTCCCGCACCATTTGCCATGACGTCACATATTTTGACAGGGCCTTCTTGGGCCTACGTAGTTCCTCATCGGGTAAATCGAAGTAGATGGTTCTCTGAGGGGGCCAGAGACTTGACATAAGAGTTTGTGGAAATTTCGGCGAGCCAGTGGTGCCAAAATACGTTAAATGCTCTTTGAATCCTTTTACGCAAGAATTACAAAGTTCGGCGAGAAATTTAAAAATGAAACTTTGAACTTGGTTTTCTCCTCTAATAATAAACCTATGGTGGTGAAATAAACTACACAAGAGTTCCCCGAGCCCACGTTATCAATCTAAACCAATTCAGTGTTTCTCTTTAGTGTCCCTTTAAGGAGACAACCACGAGATCGTTCATATGTAGGTGGGTAGATCGATGGATCGATGGATGGATGGAAGGACGGACGGACGGATCGACGGACGGACGGAAACAGCCAAAGTACATTTGGTCTGCTAAAAAATTATTCGCAATACAACACCTTGGGCATTAGGCATTAGGATCGCGCAGAAGCGCATATGGGTTCCATAAGGAAAAAAGCACCATATTTGTTCAGCATATTAGAACAATGTGTTGAAAACCGTTCAAAGGAGCATCGATCCGCCAAAACAGGCCCGATGCGTTCAATGCAATCAACATAAGTAGTCTAGAAGTATTTGTTTTTGTGCACAATCTGCGCTTTCTTAATCGTTAGTTGGATCAGTACGTTTGGGACAGACTTAGTCGATCAACAGATGGCGATGAACCATCGATTGACACCTGCTTCTTCTATAGCTCTCAACGTCTATAGATGATTTATTACATGAACAACAAGTACCATCTGTTCATTGTAAAATTTGTTCCCCCGCTGAAGTATCTCATGCATAACACGGAACGCTGGATGGCACCCTGGTTTTCAACTAATTACATATCACAAATGTTGAAGAACGATGTACCACGGCTTTCAAATGCGTACGATGGATCGGGGGTTTGTGCGCGTTCCCTTACCCCATCAGATTTTCCCATATTAATCATTAACGCTAACATTCTTCTTTTACACTATTAGCTATTTCACGTATGTGCATTCAGCTGTGAGCGTATAGCATGCATATTATATATAAATTATGTTTTGGTTTTCGCGTTGTGTGAAATGTTGTATGACTGCTCTGAACACAACTGTTCATTTTGGACCACAAGTTTATTTTTGGAGCATGTGACCTAGTTTATCTTGCCTACTTTTGTAAAGCTGTGTATCTGTGTGTCAAGATCCGTATGAATGCGCAGATGACTCCTTACCCGATAGGATATTTTCTACAGTCTCTGTTCGCAAACCTAGCTCGTCTACTGCCCAATGTTCCATTTATTTATATCTTGAACTCCTTTAGCAACTTCAGTCGGACACGTCGAGTTGTATACCACAGTCTTGTTTTTGCAGTAATCGTCGTAATACTTCGTGCAATTCTTCGATGGCCCTTGAGAAATCGCTTTATTTCGGACGTATAGTTCGCAAACTGAAAAAGACATAAAGTTGAATAAAACGTGAAGTAGGACCATACAGATCATATCATAGTATTTGGCCTAAGTTTGTAGCAATTAGATTAGCCACCTAATGAAAAACACAGTGAAAATGCGATGACGCAGCTCTCACATATGTTGTTCAATCATTCTGCTACGCGTGCGTACCACCTAAGGTCGCAGCTCTCATATTTTAGCGCGCAGCGGCACTCTACATGCCTCGGATGATAGAATATGCCCCCAAGAGTGAAGTGCGTGCTCTAACTCGATTTCTTCATGCTTAGGGTTGCACTATAGCAGAGATTCCACCACAAATGAGCAATTTGTACGGCACAACATTCATTGGTGCAGCGAGGTACGACAGTGGTGTAAGAAGTTTTAAACGCGATGCACAGACGTTCATGATGCACACAGCCAACGAAGCGAGTGTCAACTATAATCATCTTCAGCTAGGCCCTCAGGCGATCCAGGTGCCATTTTTGTCCTAATTGATTAATTTTCCAAAATTTTCCGGTCAGCTCTCTACACCATCGTGATCGAGAGACTCCAGTATCGCAAACTATGTGCGAGGTGGGCTCCCAAAATGCTCACCAGTCATCTCAAAACACAGTGATTAGGCGCCGCCTTAACATTTCGCCCGCGCTAGATTGATGGAGAAGACTTAGGACCTGCATACTCATAGAGAACGGGACATAGGCCCGTTTCGAAACTGAAGGAACGAAAGCGCAACTCAAATAGTGGCAGCGTTCTGAGTTCCTCGAACTAAATATGTTCAAGCGAACCTTCTCCAGCAAGAAGTGTACGGCTACTGTGTTTTGCTGCAGGAATTGTGTTCCCTTGGCGTATTTAATGAGACCTGGCACAACCATCAGTGCAGCCTAGTACAGAGGGACTATTGAATGTCTTGGAAGGGCGATTCAGAACAGCGGTAGAGAAATGTCATCAGGCATAAGGTGCAAAGTGCAGTTGCGACAAAGAACATCAGGCAATGTTTTCGGTGGAATGTGTTCGATCAGTCACCATACAACCCGGACTTGGCTTATTCTGACTATCATCTATTTGCTCCCATGAAGCGCTGGCTAGGAGGGCAGGAATTGGGCTCAGACAGCGAGCTGCGGACCGGCTTACAGAACTGAGGACGTCTATGAGGACGTTATAGGAAAGTTAGTGAAACGCTACGGCATATGTCTGAGTAGGAACGGCCACAATTATGTATACTTATTTACATGATTTATTCAAAATGCCCCTAAGGGCCCTCTGACGAGGGTAAACGTATGGAGGCGGGTACATTCGAAAAAGAAGCGGAAAAAAAGGAATACAACTGTGGAACATATTGCCACGGGCGTTTCTTATTATCATTTTGCTGTATTCAGTTTTTGCCCACAAAGACTGTCAGCGACGCTTGGCGCAAACCGCGCCTCATTGTTCGAAAAGCTTCACGAGTATTGTAGATCATTTTGTTAAGATTGCGCGCGAGACGCGAACACTCGAGCTTATTCTAGAGATTGCGCAACAACCAGCGATATCGCTGGAAAGTTCGATAGCGCCTGTATAAAATCCGACGCGCTTCACCGCTTGTCAGTTGACCGACGGTCGACGCTCTATTCGCCGCTATCAGTGCATTGCTTTTCAGTTTCCCGGCCACAAGTTCGGCCAAATAAAGTGTTTCATCTCTGACGTGCTGAGTGCTGCCTTCGTCAACGTCACGACCACGTGACAATATATAAAAGATATAATTAATACATCATTACAGCGGGAGCATCATGTATAACACAAATATAAAGCTTTGACATGTTGTGATTACAATATATACAAACATAGTAGCAGTGGTAGGTGCAGCATTACATTAAAGTCACACTGATGGTAAATGTATTGTTGCGTACACAACAACAGCTAGTGCTATCAGTATAAATAAAACTTTTCCCGTAAGAAAGCCTGAAAAGATGATATATAAGTTTCAGTCGCTATGTACGACGCTAGGTTATTCCGTTGAATGATTGTGCGTGGTATAAATGATTGAGCGTAAAGAGACGAGCTGCAAGTTATGCCTGCTACATTGTTATCATGGTCGCGGCACGGGAAGATAGCGAGGGTCAAGAAAAGAAGTCATTATGAAGCGTTCGATGATAGTACAGTTTATGAAATATGGTTAGGCGAGCAAATTGACGTCGACGTGATAGTGGTTCCAACTCTGCTCGTTGCTTTATTGCTGTGACACTCGTGAAGCGGGAGAAATAGTAGTAGATGAAGCGAGCAGCGCGGTTTTGCAAGGATTCAATGCTGCTGATGATATATGTTTGATAAGGATCCCATATGGCGGATGCATATTCAATCTTTGGGCGGATGAGTGCTATGTAAACTAGCTTCCTAAGTGGAATGGGGCATGCTTGAGGTTACGCTTGAGAAGACCGAATGTTCGGTTAGCTGATGCTAGTACAGTGTTAATATGGTAATGCCAAGTTAAATCAGACTGAAGATGGACACCAAGATACCTATAGGTTGACGTAAGTTCAATGCTAGCAGTATTGAGTAAGTAGGTTGTAGGAAATCGAGTGGAATGGGTAATGAAGGACATCAGCTTTGTTTTAAACGCATTTAGATATCGCTGATACGTTTACCTAAATCTTCTAAATAAGGCAGTTTTAATTTTGACTGTAGTTTTTATTTCGTGACCGATCGCACTTTTAAAAACATAGCCCTCATACATATTCCCATAATATTGTTCGCAAAATTAAAAAGAGAACCATGTTATGCTGCTCATAGGAATAAAGTAAGAATGTTGTTTCATGTACACCAACGACTACTCAATTTATTTATGTGAATTGCCCTACATCTGTTATCGTTACCTGCACCAGATGCGGCTACTCTCTTCGGAACATCATAAGCATTGTTACTACGGTGTTAGAAAAAAATCGAGTATGAATAATCACTACTATATTGCTATCACAGGTTGAACTTTCAGCGATTCACTTTTTTTTTGCAATGGCAATTATATGGATACTCTCGACGAGCTTTTGGCGTCGCCGAAATTTCCCGTGTAAAATCCAAATGGATCAATCGCCCTGCGCATCGTATGTTATACGCGCAAGTAAAAGCACGCAAGCGGCTAAAGCAGAGATGAAACGAGCTGGCCATCTCGGACGCACGAAGGGTGCATGTGGTAACATAGCGCCGTGTGCTAGGCCTAAAGTGGATGGTTACTCCACTTTAGGCATTTTGAATTCATACTGAATTTGAATTCATACTTGGAAGGGTAGCGCTAGTGGACACGGACTAGAGGAAGACGTCCGTGTCTTCCTCTAGTCCGTGTCCACTAGCGCTACCCTTCCAAGTATGAATTTCCAACTCGACCAAGAAACAGCACAGGCTTTGAATGTTATTTGAAAAATAAAATCATGTGTTCACATATATGGGGCTTGTTTTCGAAAGAATCATGCTGGACATCACGGAGTTTCTTTTCGGTACGCAAAAAAAGTAGAGTATGTAAGTTTGCTTCTTTATTCAGTAGAGGCCGTTGTATGGTACAGACAGAACCCTCTATCTGCCTTCTACCATTGCCGTGGAACATTCAATCGCATTTTATTGTGCGAAGAAATATGTCGGACAGACCGGCACGTCCTTAAGTGGCCGTTCGGGAGCGCTAAAACAATGAACTTAGCAAGATTCAGGCTCTTATCGGAATACCTTGCTACGAGTGCTGCAGCAGTCGTTGTATGAACAAAGAATGCGCTACTCAATTAGAGATCACAAATAACGTGTGAGATTTGTGAAATAATGTCGGTAAAACGTATGATGCCCCTATTCTAAGCAATGAGTATACACTTCGTAACCGTGGGCTCAAAACAGTCACTTTCGCGTCGACAGTATTTTTATCTCGAGAAATATAACCTCATACACATATAATAATACGCGATATAATATTACACATATAATAATTGCCAGTGAACGGAGATCTTTTTTAAGCGCTGTTGTGACAGCAATACCAGGGCCTACTCTGCAATTTAGGATTGTGTATGATGCATTCATGCGTTTTTATGTTTGCTTATTCTCGTCTAGCTGCTTGTGATTGCACTATACGTACATTTCTTTGGTGCAACAATAAAAAGAGGTGAGTATGTTCTCTGTGTGTATTGCTCAGTCTAATCTATTATTTGTACTGTTCTTGTGTTAAAAGTGTTACAAAAAAGCTCGAGCTTAGGCCCCAAAGAAAGTTTAAGTTACCGAGTGGTCATTTACGAGCTCTTAAATTCCTGTGATGACTATTCATTACAGAGGAAAATATGGCGACTACACGTTTACGTAGTGATTCCTCGATAGGCTACAAAAATTTGTTTTGCCATATATTTTATTCTAATAATTTAATGCGCATGAGCAATTATAAAAACAAATGGACATAATTATAAACACAATGTCGCAAAAATAATAGTTTTCACTTTTATAATAGATAGCTTACCTGCGTCAGCGTCATCGTCGAGATAAGTAACGAAAAACACGCTGCAGTTCTTTTCCATATACATAAGCCTCATTTTTTGAAATGGGGATGTCTCTCCTTCTATATTAAATTAAAAACAGGATGCATTAGTTACTTTATTTTCTAGCTCTCTATTCGTACACTGCTAAAGAAGGGTGTCTAGCAAAGGCACCCTCATTCCTATCTCTTTTCTTGGCGTTACGAAAAATGCCGCGTTCATCCGCTATATTACCTGCGCTTTTAGTCTAGCAAGTACGAACATGGGGTGCTATGCAGGATGGCCTGAGCTTCTCGGGCACCTGAGGTTGCTCCGAGCAAGCACTACGGTGGTCATGATAGGAACGCAGTGCGGAGCGCGCGATAGCAGCCTTGATAAAAAAATTTGCAGTGGCTTAGCTCGGCTATGCCAGGATATACGTAGCGTTAGCAAAGGTTCAGCTGATTATTCTGAGCTTTCCAGATTTCCACAGCACGTTTAGCGTTCCTCTGTTCATTCTTCTTACGTTGAAGCGCTAATTGCCAGGCAACTACTTTGGGATCCGATCACATAAGCTTCTCGGCTCTTCTGCGCCGTTGAGCAGCATGGTGGAAAGGGGTAGCCGTCACCAAGCAATGGTGACAACTCCTTCATTTATTTCCTATGCCAATAAAAAAAGCATTTGCGCTCTCCTTCTCCATGGCGTTACCCACCTGCAAACGCCAGTCAGAGGCGCTATCAAGCGGCACCAGCGCGCTGTCAGACGGCAACTGCACAGCTAAGGTGAATACACCATCTCCAGCTAAAGGGGACCATGAGTAGATGCGCAGCCGGGGCACTTGCACGATCGCGTTCCGTTGGCGTTCGTTGGGCATGCTACCGAGCTCGCGTCGTGGAACGCGAAGAGGGACGCTACGCGCGTCGTATCTTCCATCTAGTCTGGCCGTTAATTCTCACAGGGCGAGCGGGGAACGCAGTCGACAGGCGGTTGAGAGGGGGCAGCGTAGGAGAGGAGAGAGAAGGGGAGGGGACGCGCATGCGCTTGAGCTCATCGCGGCATTGCGCAGGAGAGAATTTCGGCATGTCTAGCCCGCGTTTCAGAGGAAGAGTGGAAAGGGGGAGGGGAGAGGGGAAGTGGCGAAGGTAATGGCAGAGGAGATGGGGCGAGGGTGAGTGGAGAGGGGAAATGAGAGAGGGTGGATGACAGGGGGAATGGTGAGGGGGAGTGGAGAGGAGGTGTGTGGAGAGGGTATGCGCATGCGCAGTAAGGGTGGTCACGCCGCACACCACCACCGCATTGAGCTCCGCCTTTAGATACTTCGCATCTAATAGCTGCGCGCGCCATGGCTACGACGTCACCCTCTCGAATGCGCAGAGCAGCAGCGGCGAGTCGCGCGCGCATGCTCAGCACGGCTCATGATGACCCCCGCGAAACCTGCTCTGGCTAGGCAAGTGTACCTCTGGCTAGGCAAGTGTTGTAGCCGTTTTGTAGCGTTAGCTACAAAACGGCTACAAGAATGAGCATGGCGTCACACACGCATGTGCGGCATCTGCAGCGGTTTTCAAAGGAACACCACGTGCGGACGCGTCAGCGCCGCCACTGAGTCAGCATTCCAACAGTTCAGCGACGTCAGCGTGCTTGTCGTACTATCTTTTTGCCAACTGAACATCGCGCCTCCCACAGGCGTGTTCGTGGGCGTTTGTCGTCTTTAGGGTAAGTTCTTTTGTTCCACCCAGAGCCGTATATTCCTTCGGAGAGTTCGGCGGAGGGGCGGAGCCAACAACCATCCAAATTTAGCGGCGGCGCTGTCCGCCAGCCATTTTGTGCCGCGGCACTGTAAGCTCGCGTTGGCGTGCGCCCGCAACGCTCCGTCTCTGGCGAATCCTTTCTTCAGCGAGTTAAGGGGCTGATATACTCCAGCGTAACGTCGACGCGTGCCCACGCTCGGCACAGTGACGCTACGCTAACAAACGTGCAGCACTCTATAGGCCAACGCGCGATGCGACTGACGCGCCCAGCGTCCGTCAACGCGCCCCGGCTGCAGCCGGCGCAAGATGCGACATGCTGCATTCCACGCCGGTGACGTTATCCAGACTGAAGTGCGTCTGTGTCTCTACGTGAAGAAGGGACGCCAAGTGCGCTCAATTGCGCATGCGTCAAGGCGACGTAGTGCGTCGCGCAAGTGGGAGTATAGAGTGCTCTGTTTTCGCGTCAACGTAACGTGACAAACCTAGCGTCGCCAACTCACGCCGCCGCGGGCTACTGCGCTGCAAGCCCCCATTGCGACGTCCGTGCAGGTCCACGATGTTCCACGCAGCCGACACGTGCACGAACAGCAGCAAAGACACACCAGGTCGGTCACAGAGGAAGCATAAATGCCGACAGCGACGTCACGGGTACAGCATCACGAGAAACCTCGGCACGAAATGGCGTCGGCGGCGCGGAAGCGCGCTGTTGCCAGACTGGCGGCGAGATCAAAAGAGCGCCGAACTCTCCCAAAGGGAATATACGGCTCTGGTTCCACCTGCAGCATGGAAATTTCCACTCTCGAAGGCAACAAGGGCGCACACGCGGCACTCTCGTGCAGCTCGTTTCTCTTCTCTCAAATATTAGGGATAAATAAATAGATAGTTTACTGCTACGTCTGAAACTTTTTCTGCAGTAACGAATCGGTAGAAACAATGTCTCTGCCAATGTTTAAATAGTAATATTTCTCGCGGCAGATGCCACCAGGGGTGCTTGCTACATGGCTGTGAGTGGTACGTCGTGAGCGCGGTGAAATTGAATGCGAGACATCGTAGCCACGTGATGATATAACCCATAGTTCTTCGTGCGTCTGTGCATAGTGTGTGCGACCATACTCGTAAACAAATCGTGCCACCGGCTAGCGTTGCGGCGTGAGGACTGGTACTCGCCAGAGCAAACGCGGTGGGCGATCCCGATTTTCGCCACGGGCGCCTGGCAATCAAACTGATTGACTCGCGATCTCGGGTACAAACTCGTTGATTTTGAAAAGGCCCCAGTTCAACTCGTGACTGTCACAATGCCGGTGTGCCTGTCAAGCGTTTCATGCGGTGGACCCTAAGCAGCAGCTTCGTTGCATATGAAATAATTTGGTCGGCTTGCGCTACTTGTGCAAGGCTGGAGCCATCCGAGGAGCTCGTGATCACTAGCTTTCAGCTTTTTACGCGGCTCGTCTACTCAGTCTGCTAGGTCTACTTCGGAGTGAAGACCGCGTCAGTTTGAACTCAAATTTGATCATATGAATTAACTAGGCCTTAAGCGGCATGCTGAATAGGCCTGTTTTATTTGGTAATGCCTTATTTACACCGCATTCGTTACTCTGGTTTAATCGAAATGGTGTTAAATAGCG
Source organism: Rhipicephalus sanguineus (assembly GCF_013339695.2). Classification (NCBI taxonomy): domain Eukaryota; kingdom Metazoa; phylum Arthropoda; class Arachnida; order Ixodida; family Ixodidae; genus Rhipicephalus; species Rhipicephalus sanguineus. Next base: position 88,187,795 of record NC_051183.1, read on the forward strand.
GGTACTAATTAGCGTAATCCTAATTAGCACGCTCTTAATTCACATAGTCTTAGTCAACGAGGTCGTAATTAGCTTGTTTTTAATTAGCACATTCCTAATTAGCGTCGCGTTTGTTACATAGTCTCAATTAGCTTGGCATTTTTACACTGCTTCATTAGCATGGTCTTAGTAAGATATGGCTTAATTAGCGCGACCTTGGCACGACTTGTCTTAATTAGCCTGATTATAGCATGTCCTGATTTAGTTAGGTATACCGCCCAGTCTATTTGCTAATCAGCCGGACGCACGTGCTCGGGGAGCGACCAGACGATGAATAAGAGGACGAAGAGAGAGCGTGCCGGCCGAGCAACGCACTAGAATGTACAACGATGATTGGGGGACGCTCTTCCCACGTCTGTAACGGACGTGCGAAGGGCGTTGTTCTCTCTCTCTCTCTCTCAATAAAGTTGTTCTTACACTCTCTACACGCGTGGCCTCGACGATTAGCTGCGGCCGCGACGTTGTAAGGCAATCGGCGGGAGCTAATCTCAGAGGCCACGGTGCTGATTATTCTAAATAATAATTAGTGCAGACATTAAACGCCTGAAAAGTTTTTAAAGAGGCCGTACTTTTAAAGGGCCCCTCACCAGGCCACATAGCAAATTTTAGTTAGACGCTGGAAGTTGTTGTGTGCCGAATGAAGAGCAGTATGTCGCAAGTATTTTTCAAATCGGTTCATTACGAGCTGAGAAAAACAATAATTTGTAGGCGCTCAAAACCACGATGCGAGGAGGCGAGTTTCAAACCCTTGCCACTCGCCCCGCGTAGCCTTAGCAAGCCAAATCCCTTCCCTGCCCTCTTCACTTGACACATACGCATGAACACGTCATGCGCATGCATGGTAACGTGCGCATGACGTGCCCGAGCCAGCCCGAGCACGCGAGCGGCGTTGCACGGCCGCTACCTTTGTTTTTATGTAGCGGTCGTGGGCGTTTTGTCGGCGTTCTCTGTGGTGTACTGGCTGTTTCTGCGGAACGGGCATAAAAGTTGAGACATTTGTACGGGCACGAGAGTGGCGGTATCATGAGCCAGTGCCGCATTAACGTTTTTTGGACGCGGTAGAATAAATGAGCATAATGAGTGCTCGAACGCGCCAGAACATTACTTTCGTTTCCAGGGCTGGCGTCTGCTCGATGCGCTAACCGCGGGGGCACGAACGCATGGGAAAGGGAGACACATTAGCCCCGCATCTGGCTGCAATTCACGAAAAAAAAATGAAAAAGGCGCACAAATTCCCTTTGTGTGTCTCATTATTTCTCTCAAGTTTTATTAATCTGTTCAAGCAACAAATTACAGAAACTCCACATGTCGTGTCAAATAATTATCGCAGTGTCACGTGCTACTGTTGGCGACGTCAGAGCACTGTCGTCTACGTAGAGGAGCGACGTCACAGCACTACCATCTACGTAGATTTTCTCATGTACGTCATCCCCTCATTCTCTAAAGCGCGCGCCCGCGAGAGGAAGGGCAAGCAGCGTTCGCCTTGAAATTTGGCCCATTTCCGCGGCGCGTAGCGTTGCAAATTTTGGCAGACGTGATCGCGAACGCTCAGTGTATGCATTGCGCTCTTTAGCTGAAAATTGTCAAACCTGGTGAGGGGCCCTTTAAAAATATAGTTAGTAAAAGTTTCCGAGAGTTTTCTTGCATGAGTGAGCTCCTGCATTCAGTGGAACGACAAACAAATGAAAGAAGATGTCTCTGGTTTGAAACACCACCCAACTTTGTCGACCGCCCTTGACGCGACGCCGCGTTCCATCGTAACCAACGAAACGCAACGCGCGCTCAGGGATGGATCTGACATTGGACAGATTTAGTTGAGCGTCCGCAACAACGTACGGACGCAGCCTGCCATAGGAAATGGCTGGCAGGCTGCGTCCGTACGTTGCTGCGGACGCCCAACTAAATCTGTCTATTTTCGTACTGTTATCTCGTTCAAAAAGGGGTGTCGCAAGAGCTCGGAAAGATTCCGACTTTCGCCAAACTCGGGCCATCCTGCATAGCACCCATGGAACATGTCACTCCGAGAATGGCGCACAGCAGATTGCCCAAATTATGAAGCGTCAAAGAACTCTTATGACGTAGTGGTTTGTAAGTCCAGCTGCGTATTTCCAACTGTCTCACAGTCATGATGCGGCATTTAAATTGCCAAGAGCAGCTGGAAATTTAAGTTCACCCTGCGGCAAGGACTGATAAAACTCGGTCTGGCCCGATTGAAACATTAAGGTTACCTTTCCAGCATTTGATCCTTCTTACAGCCTCTAGCCCATTCCAGTAATGCATGTGACAAACTGATGGCGCTTCTGCTTTTACTGCGCTGCCTGAATTGGTAACCAAACAATCGATGACCTGTTCGATTTTCTCCACTCACGAACCATTTATCCCCCATGTACCTCTGCTAGACACATTTGCAATTTGCAATTGATGACAACGAATGATGGTAGACATCCCGCCTAACACTAAATGCGCACTAGTAAATTTGAGGGCATGCTCCCTCCATCCCGATATGGCAGGGACGTTCCAATGCATAACGTACTCTCCTCTTCGAGATTTAAATAGGTCAACTTTTCTATGCTACAGTTAAAAGTTTATGCATTCACTTTGCCATTTAAAAGAACACTGGGCGTCTTTGCATTTGAATCAAGAAGTCTGTAGTACTGCCGTTGAATCGACTTCTAAACAATAAAGTCACCAGTCCTACCTCCAAATTTTAGTAGGTCACATAGATTGAAACTGTAGCATTGCAAAAAAAAAGTACCATTCCTGTATAAAGCTGCTGCCACCCTTCAAGGAAATAGAAACAGTGATGTACGAAACCAAAAAGAAAGAATAAACTCTAAGATTTTCTTTTGTGTTCGTCTCACTTAAAGACAACCGAAATGTTCCACTTCTCACAATCGGTATATGAATCAGCACGCTCACCATATAGGACCCAAGAGTCCATAGATCCAAGACTTTCTCCAGCTTCTGAAGAGAAGTTGCCGTAGCAGTCATTTCGCACCCTTGAACATATTGAAAAATATTCAGACGAATACAATACTTCTTAAAACAGGGTTTGGGCGAAGCTCTACGCGTTTGACTTTCGCGACATATTCAGACAAAGAATTAGGCCCATACAATGTACCTACGTATAGTAATAGAAAGCTATCTATTTTGCACGTGTACAGGTTTTGCGCGACGTTCTCGCATTGCTTTTGTTTTCAGGCCAGCAGTGCCTGCAGCTACTTACATATCGTCGCCCATCATTGTGGCCCACCAGAAGTAGATGTCTCTATCGCTAATGTTATATTTCTTAATAAATGTACACTTCTGCGTCGGGTCATAATCAGGCAGGGTGGACTCTTGCGATTCCTCAAATTCTATATTGTTGTCCGTATAATTTTTCCAGTACAACCATAACCTCTGAGTTGTGTTGAATACCTGCATGTATAAACAACATCCATTTAATCATTCCTGAGGTTCACTGCCTACTATAGAGTACACAGTACACGCATGTAGCGTGGTGTGTTATAAAGATAACGTAAACAGAAAAGTACTGTGCGGGGCCTAGTATTCTTCAGTGACTAAGACGTCAACAGAACACTAAATAGTATACCATTGACCAAATAAAATGTTTGTGATACTACGCAACATGATTTGTGTCGTTTTAGTAAACAGTTCCTTATGAGTGACTCGCATTTGATTATCACAAATACGTGAATGCCTATTGTCAATAAAGACTCGTTTCATAAAAAATATTTCAACATTTGTTGATTTATCTCTTCCACCACTACTTTTATAACCTCTTGCAGAGAATAAGAACAATTCATAAAGCGAAATGGGCAATACTGAGTATACACGACAACGCACAAATCATTCATTATAGTGCTGAAAAGAGCAAACCGTTGTCGAAATCGGCGAAAGTGATTATCTATTATCCTATATTTGCTATTACCTATTATCCTATATTATCCTATAACAGCCTTAATGCTCGGCTTCTTTATTCGCACTGATTTTATCAAGCAAAATTCAGTTCGCTTGAAAGAAAGCTTCGCTTTTCATTAAGACGCATTTTAATTCTCAATTTTTGGACAGCTTAGATTACAACTGGTGCATCATATTGGATGTGATTTACATAAGCTAGTATTTAACCATGTACAAGTCTAGACATTTTTTTTTCCGCAACAGGCACTAAGTTCCCGTAGGGAACTGTAAAAAATGGTTGGTATAATTGGTTGCCTGTATAAACACAGGTAACACAAGTTAACGTGGTAGCTCATAAAAGACAAATGTTCATGAGATGTAGGCACTGGAGCCAATGTTTCGGCAAGGGGAACGTCCTTCGTCGGGGCAGCGACTGCAGCATTCCTAGCAGCATGTTCGTCGTTACTGGAGAACGCGCACTGACGACGCAGAGAAACAGAGAAGACGACACAAGAGCTCGCTTTGAACTGAAGTTTACTGAAGGAAAATGGAAGAAAATAACGCACGGAGCTAAAGAAATCGATGGCAGGGCAGCAGGCAGACGTGCCTGAATCAAAAGAAAAAGACATGCCAAAGATAGCGGTGACGCGCTATGCGGATGGTCTATCACATCCCCTCAGAAGGTCAAGGCATAAGGTGAAGGTACTTTTACTGTGGAACACGAGGTGCGTAGCATATGCCCAGCCGTGCGCAGACCCATTGAGTCGAACTCTAAGCCACTTACCGCGTGCACCATTAACCACACCCACAGACATGTTCCTTGCGCTTTGGGAGTCGTGTACAGCATCCCGTTATCGTATGGCCGCGTTTACGTTGGCAGGACGGGTAGATGTTTGAATGTGCGCCTCAACAAACACAGGAGCGCAGTAAAATACCCTGCTTTGTCTACGCACTTAGGCTTGCGTCTTAGAGCCTGCGGATGCTCTGCGGATTTCACAGGCACCGCAGTTTTGTTGCGTCACTTGGACGTGATTACTAGTTAAATTTGCGAGGTGTTCCATATCAGAAAGTAGGGTCATATGTGCGTGAACCAGACGTCGCTTGCTCTAATAGATAAATAGGTATTTTTTCAGGACTACACAGCCTAGAACCTGGCATGTTTCGAAAGATAATTTTTTATCACTTCATCGTGGTGTCGCGCCAATTTTAAAGCAATGCGTGGCGAGTGTCGTTGAGTTTTGTTCTGCGTAGTGACGCATGCGTGGTACTCTGTATGTGAGTTTCATCAGTTTTCCTTCATTAAACTTTAGTTGGAAGTCAGCGGCTGTTTTGTGTTGTTCTCCCTTTGTCTCCGTAGCCCCGCCACGGTGGTCTAGTGGTTATGGCGCTCGACTGCTGACCCGAAGGTCGCGGGATCGTATCCCGGCCGCGGCGGCTGCATTTTCGATGGAGGCGAAAATGTTTGAGGCCCGCGTACTTAGATTTAGGTGCACGTTAAAGAACCCCAGGAGGTCGAAATTTCCGGAGCCCTCCACTACGGCGTCTCTCATAATCATATCGTGGTTTTGGGACGTTAAACCCCAGATATTATAATTATTATTATTTGTCTCCGTCGTCAGTGCGCGCTCTCCAGTAACAATGGATGCATACAAACTCGCCCAGTTTTCTTCTTAGCATGTTCGTGCCTACTTTGCTTCGTTTTCCCAATTTCAAATGCTGAGGGGGTTAAAAAAGATCATTAGCGCATGCTAGAGGGGAGAAAAGATGATGGGGAACTGTCGTGTAATGTGGGTACCTCCTGCAATTTTCCTTTTCTTCCACCTTTTCTTTTGAGAGGCGAAGCACCTTAGGGTCTCGGCGTGTCTGTGTGTATTACGCATCGTCGTCTGCTGTCGCGTGTGCATCGTCGTGTCCTGTCCATTTGCTTGAGCGCAAGAGAGGGCGTCACCTTCAGCGCTTGCTCTGGGGCGAGAGAGACGAAGGGCGCGCGTTGACTATGGAAACACTCTTTCTGCGATGAACGCTGAAGGATCAGCTCGCAAGGAACGAGAACGCACACTCGCCCGCGAGAGACAACGCCGACGCAGGGAGCGTCTGCTAGCGAGTTTCCTGATTGAAAAAACCAACTGCTCGCGCAGCACAACCGTTCACCGGCCACCCCATATATATATAAGAACTGGATCTTGACATGCAATTTGGTGCTGGTACGAGATTTCATTTGCGCGTTGTTGAACAATAAAGATTCGCGGCGTGCACGTTAAGTAAAACAGGACTGGGGGTCCTTGTGTCTAATCTTTCGTCTGTCTCTCATTGTCCATTAGCAGTGATGTTGTTGTGGGAAACAGCGGCGCACACTGCACGCATCGCCCCTCTGCAGGTTTCACGCTATTGGAGCTGAAACACCCTTTCCTATATGCTTCGCCCTTCCCAATTTTTTGTGTTCCTTTACTGCATGCTATAAGCAACGAACCCTTACTTGGCGCCCCAACTTCTTTATCATGGAAGTCTCCACCCCTATTTTCCTTGTTTCGATATTTTGCACACATGCCCTATCTTATCCTCCTGAACTTCTGAGGTAGGGTGACGTAAGCAGAGCGTACAAAAGGAAACACCTTGCTATGGCCGGCCGTTGCTGCGGTGACGAAGACAGGGCTGCTTGTTGAAACGTCAGCACCAACGTCATCGCCCGTTTAACGATTTAACGGCGAAAGGTCTGCTACTAGATATCGCGTGGCAGAAACCTGGAGCCACCGGAACGGAAGCGAAGCGCATGGACCATCCGGGCGGCCTTAGCAAAATAGCTGCATGGTTCGAGGTGAGAGCAAGAAAAAAATATTTCTATCTTATTTATAATATTTGTAATGAAAACTGTTTTTGAATATGTGGCCTCTTTTTTCAAAAAGAGGCAATTGCAGAAACCGAAACTGGGTTATATTTCACGGGAGCGTAAAACGTTCCTTAGTATTGTAGCGAAGCGTTCCTACTGAGTAATGGGTCGTCCTCTCGAGCGCCTTCCAGTGGGTCGTTCTCTTCTCTGAGAGCACGCTCCTCGTGCAGAGGGTCGGCCCCGCTTTGACTGTCGCTGCCGTGCGCCGTCGCTGTGTCCCCGTGAATAAACGTCTTGACAATTTGGTGGAGAGTGCTGTGCCCTTTAAACAACTACGGTCCGCATTCGATGCCCTTGGAGCTTCGATCCCGTACCGTGCCTGCTACCATGACTCAAGACGCCTCCCAGCAAACGCCTCCTCTTGCACCGACGCCATGTCCGGGTGTCCCCCGCATCCGCGACCCTCCTATCTTCACCGGCGCGGATGGCACCGACGTCGAGGACTGGCTCGCGATCTACGAGCGTGTGAGCGTCCCCAATAAATGGGACGAGGCAGGCAAACTGAGCAACCTCGTTTTCTACTTGGCGGGTGTGGCAAGTCTATGGTACAACAACCACGCATCCGATTTCGCTACGTGGTCCGCTTTCAAGACCGCCATCATCGACGTGTTTGGCCGCCCTGCCGTTCGCAAGCTGCAAGCCGAACAGCGGTTACGTGAACGAGCCCAGCAGTCCGGCGAGTCTTTCACGAGCTACATTGAAGACGTGCTCGACTTGTGCAAGAAAGCCAACGCAACCATGTCTGAGGCCGACAAGATCCGGAACGTCATGAAAGGCATCGACGACGATGCCTTCACCATGCTACTCGCCAAAAACCCTCGCACTGTGGCAGAGGTCATCACGCTGTGCCAAAGCTACGAGGAGCTACGCCGGCAGCGGCTGATGACGCGTCGACCTCCATCACGCGACGCCGATCTCGCTGGCTTGTCGGCCGTGTCGGACCACTCCGTCTTACTTGCCGAAATCAAGTCATTCGTGCGGGAGGAAATTGCCCGCCAGTTCTCCTTACTGGCCTTCTCTCACCCGCAGGATGTTGTACAGTCGTCGACCACACTGCTGCCTCCCCTACGCCGGGCTATCGAGCAGGAAATCGCGGAGGTTATGCCGGAATACCACCAGCCCCCTTCCGGCGTCTGCGCCGCTCAGTTACGCACAAGTTGGAGCCAGGCCGCCCCCAGCGCTCCCTGTGGTGCCCCCGCTAACATACGCTGGAGCCGTCACCAGGCCTCAGGCCTTCGAAGCGAGTGCGCCGGCTGCGTACGCCGACATCGTCCATACGCCCCGACTGCAGCCAACCATGCAGTCGTCATATCAGCAGCCGCCCCGTCCCGCGCGTCCTGCCACGTGGATGGGACCTAGCCCGGCAAACCGATGGCGCACTTCCGACAACCGCCCGATCTGCTTTGCGTGCGGTTGCGCCGGTCACGTAGCCCGCTATTGCAACCGCGTGCAGCCGCCTCGAGTCGGATCAGCCGTCACCAACCCGTCCAGCCGCCCGTATTATGACCCGCTGCCGCCTATGTCACCGACGTCACGCCCAGGTCCATCTACCCGTCGGTCACCGTCACCACGACGCCGCTCACTGTCACCGATGCGGCCTCGTCCGGTCGCACGAGACCAGGAAAACTAGTCGTCGCAGTCCAAGAGGCAAGGGCTGCGACGCTATCGAACAGCCAAAGCCCTCAGCAAAGCCCATCAAACGTAGTAGACGTGTTTGTAGATGGTGTGCGCACATCGGCCCTTGTAGACACTGGAGCTGCCGTTTCCGTTATGGACGCTAAATTTAGCCGACTACTACGAAAAGTGACGACGCCACTTTCCGGGCTCTCCCTCCGTACAGCCAGCGCTCACAGTATTCACCCGACAGCGGTGTGCACAGCCCGTGTCATGATTCAGGACGCTCTATACGCCGTCGAATTCATCATAATTTCCTCATGCTCTCACGACGTCATCCTGGGATGGGATTTTCTCGCCCGTCACGCCGCCGTCATTCGTTGCGCACCAGCCGAAATAGAGCTCTCACCATTCTCAGATTTGACGCCGGCGGACAGTCCACCGGCTGCGACCAAGGTACTCGTCAAAGACGACACCACACTTCCTGCAAACTCGTCAACGGCTGTGTCAGTCTGCTGCACCGGTCTCGCCGACGCCGTTGCACTCCTCTCTCCATCTGACCGCGTCTTCACTAGAAAAGGCTTGTTGGTGCCATTTGCGACCGTGAAAGTCATTCAGGGCGACACCGACATTTTTGTTACGAACCCATCCCCGTACATTGTTAGGTTGGTGCGAGGGGAATGTCTCGGCAGAGCTGAAGCCCTCGAAGACGCACAAGTTATGGACGCACCGGGTGACACGCACTGCGCCAACTCCCATTCGCTCAGTGCTGTTTCCACATCTGATTCGTCACCCGCTGATTTATTTGGTTCCTCGATTGCTGAACACCTTACGTCGGTCGAGCGTTCCCAGCTTCTATGCCTGTTGGAAGAATTTCGTTCTTCGTTCGATGTAGCGCAAACTTCTCTCGGCCGCACGTCTGCTGTCACGCATCGCATCGACACTGGCGCCCAACCACCACTGCGGCAACGTCCATATCGCGTGTCGCCAACAGAGCGTCGTGTAATTACCGAGCAAGTCGAAGACATGCTTCGCCGCGATGTTATTCGACCCTCAAACAGCCCATGGGCGTCTCCTGTCGTTCTCGTTGCGAAGAAGGACGGCCCTGTGCGGTTCTGTGTGGACTACCGACGACTCAATAAGATCACCCGTAAGGACGTCTATCGCCTACCTCGAATAGACGATGCCATTGACAGCCTGCAAGGAGCAGAGTTCTTTTCATCGCTCGATTTGCGCTCAGGGTACTGGCAAGTCCCCATGGCTGATGACGCTCGACCGAAGACAGCGTTTGTCACACCCGACGGCTTGTACGAATTCAACGTCATGCCGTTTGGGCTGTGCAATGCGCCCGCGACCTTTGAGGGCATGATGGATACCGTTCTTCGCAACTTGAAATGGCACACGTGCCTATGCTACCTCGACGACGTCGTCGTTTTCGCCCCGGACTTCTCAACACACCTTCAACGCCTGCGGCAGGTTTTGACGCGCTTGAGCGACGCCGGGCTACAACTGAATCTCAAGAAGTGCCGATTTGCAGCACGGCAGCTGACGATACTAGGATACGTGGTGTCCAAGGACGGCATCCTCCCAGATCCAGCCAAGCTTCGGGCCGTGACAGAGTTCCCCAAACCTACGTCTGTCAAAGAACTGCGCAGTTTCGTAGGACTATGCTCCTACTTTCGGCGCTTCTTCCGAAACTTCGCGATTATCATATCACCGCTGACGAAGCTGCTTCAAAGTAACGGGCCCCTCAATTCGTGGTCGTCAGAATGTGACGACGCTTTCGCAAAGCTCCGTCGTTTGTTGACGTCTCCTCCCATTCTACGCCACTACGACCCTACGGCCCCTACAGAGGTACACACGGACGCCAGCGGTGTTGGCCTCGGTGCTGTCCTTGCGCAGCGCAAACCTGGGTTCCCGGAATATGTTGTCGCATATGCAAGTCGTACGCTTACTAAAGCCGAGACCAACTACACCGTCACGGAGAAAGAATGCCTGGCAATCATTTGGGCCCTTACAAAGTTCCGACCTTATTTGTATGGTCGCCCATTTGATGTCGTCACCGACCATCATGCACTGTGCTGGTTGTCGTCATTGAAGGATCCCTCAGGCCGTCTTGCCCGTTGGGCACTTCGCCTGCAAGACTACGACATCCGCGTGCTGTACCGCAACGGACGTCAGCATGCTGACGCCGACGCCCTGTCGCGCTCTCCCTTGCCTGACGACAATGCCCACAACTCAGCGTCTCCCTTTGTCGTTTCTTCCATCGACATCCACACCATCGCTAACGAGCAGCGCAAGGATCAATGGATTGCCTCACTGATAGACTTGCTGACTGATCCATCGGCCACACCATCCACTCGCTTGTTGCGTCGTCAAGCCCACCATTTCGCCGTTCGCGACGACCTGCTCCACCGACGCAATTACAACGGCGACGGCCGCTAGTGGCTACTAGTAATACCCCGCAGTCTGCGTTATGACATATGCGAGTCGTTCCACTCTGATCCGCAGTGTGCACACCCTGGGGTATCGAAAACCTACCACCGCATTCGCCAACGTTACATTTGGCGAGGGATGTACCGCTACGTGGAGAAGTTCGTTCGCTCCTGCATCGATTGTCAGCGCCGCAAAACTTCAACGCACCTGTCGCCAGCAGGTCTGCAACCTCTACCTTGCCCTGACCGACCGTTTGGGCGCGTTGGCATCGATTTATATGGGCCACTTCCCCTGACGTCCGCTGGTAACCGCTGGGCCATCGTCGCTGTAGACCACCTCACGCGATACGCTGAAACTGCTGCCCTCCCTGCGGCTACAGCGAGCGATGTGGCCTCCTTCCTGCTCCACCGATTCATGCTGCGTCACGATCCACCCCAGGAGCTGCTCAGTGATCGAGGCCGTGTCTTCTTGTCGGAAGTCGTCGAGGCCATTCTCAAAGAGTGCAACGTTGTTCACCGCAAAACTACTGCTTACCACCCGCAGACGAATGGCCTCACCGAACGCTTCAACCGCACGCTAGGTGACATGCTCTCGATGTACGTCGCCGCCGACCACACGAATTGGGATGTCATTCTGCCCTTCGTCACGTACGCCTACAATACCGCTCCCCAGAGCACTACTAGTTTCTCACCATTTTTCTTATTGTATGGCAGGCACCCGTCGCACACCATTGACACTATCCTTCCCTACAAGCCGGATCGATCTGAATGTGCGCCTATTTCTGCCACAGCCAGACTTGCTGAGGAGTGTCGCGAGCTCTCCAAGACCTTTACTACGCATAGCCAAGAGCGACAGAAAAGCATTCGCGGTGACACCACCAGTTCTGCGTCCACGTTCCTTCCTGGAGCGCTCGTATGGCTCTCGGTCCCTACCACTGCACCTGGCCTCTCTTCCAAACTACTGCCCAAATACGAAGGCCCCTACCGTGTCGTCGAACGCACATCCCCGGTGAACTACCTCATCGAACCCATCGACCCATCCTCGGACATGCGCCGTCGAGGGCGCGACATTGTCAACGTGGCGCGCTTGAAGCCCTACCATGACCCGCTCATAGTGACAAGTTGCTAGGTCGCCAGGCGGCTCCCTTTTCGTAGCCGGGGTAATTGTAGCGAAGCGTTCCTACTGAGTAATGGGTCGTCCTCTCGAGCGCCTTCCAGTGGGTCGTTCTCTTCTCTGAGAGCACGCTCCTCGTGCAGAGGGTCGGCCCCGCTTTGACTGTCGCTGCCGTGCGCCGTCGCCGAGTCCCCGTGAATAAACGTCTTGACAGTATCTTTAACTTCTCAAATAGTTGGAGTCCAAATGAGGCAATTCCTCATTGTACCGCGAACTCAATAAAATTTTTCTCAATAAATGAGCCAAAACCTGCATGCATTTCAATCAGACAGAGCCACATTCAGTAAACCAGCGCTGCTTCAGTAATCGTGATGAAAAAAGCCAACACGGTCTCATTCAATCTGTTCCAATTGTGTCCTAGTTTCTTAACTATCGTGTTTACGTCCCACAATTAGTTTCTTAAGGGCGAGTTGGCACTTATTGAAGGACATGGTATGGTAGGGCAAAACTAGTACATAAAGAGTAAGAGGCCGACTTTCCTATTTTTTTGCCGCTTAGCGTTTATTTCGAGTTTAGCACTACACTACCATGTCGTTCTTTTGCTCCAATACGGTATATTTGAAATAAAAGATATTGGGTACCGATCTTGCGCACCGAATAAAAGATTGGGCACCGAGATTAGGCACCGAATAAAAGATATTGGGCACCGATCTATTCCTTGAAGAAGTGATCCGAAACTGCAGGGCACAAAACGACCTCAGACGAAGAACATATGGAGCACTTTTTAAGGCCTTCAGTAGATGCCAAGACAAAAGAACACTGCCGAGAGGCGAGAATAGTGTGCCTTTTCCCAGAAAGGACCACTCGCTGTTCAGGTCTAGTCATCGGCATTACGTCCATGCGATGACGGACGGCACCGACGGAGGCACAAGTATGCTGTTTATTTTATCGAAAAATATTGTTATAGCGTACCAGCTAATTCCAGCGCAAATAAATTTTTTTTCAATCTATAAGAGCCAAATACAAATTTCACTCGTCAGTGTCAACTTTTGTGGGCTATTAAGATTTTAGCCGCAATTTACAGGGCGTTTCAAGAAATGTGTCCAACCTTCTCAAAATATCAGGAAAATGCGATATTTGATTGCTGCCTTCAGAATTGGTTTTTCTGTAGTGGCGGGGATTTTAAGATGGTTAGAGACATGACTTGAGACAGTAATTAAGAAAATTAAATTAATTAACTTTTTAATTAGTGGAGTTAGGTCATTGTGTCAAAAGGGAGAATTGAAGGTCTTCATGCCACAAACCCAACCCAATTTTGAGATTTCGAAAAAGTGGGATCTAGTAATAATTACGAAGTAATGAAATTCGACCAAATTCTATGGCGAAACCTAAACCGAAACATGGAAGAACGCAACTGCCATATTCTTCTGCGACGTCCAAAATGAGTGAATGACTTTTTCTGTAGCGCTAGGCATCTTAAGATGGTTAGAGACATGACTTGAGACAGTAATTAAGAAAATAAAATAATTACCTTTTTAATTAGTGGAGTTAGGTGACTGTGTCAAATTGTGGAATTGAAGTTCGTCGTGCCAGAAACCCATACCCACATTGAGATTTTGAAAAAGCGGCATCTAGTAATAATTACGAAGTAATGAAATTCAACCGAAATCGATGGCTTTCGCTGTTGAAAGCCTTTGCATTCCGTTGAATTTCATTACGCTACAACAATTACTAGAGGACGCTTTTTCGAAATCTCAAAGCTCCGATGGGTTCCTCGCATGAAGAACTTCAATTCTCTCATTTGACACAATCACCTAACTCCACTAATTAAAACGTTAATTAATGTAACTTTCTTAATTACTGTCCTAAATGATGTACTTAACTACCTTAAGATTCATGCCGCTACAGAAAAAGCAATTCTGAAAGCCCCGAGCAAATATTGCATTTTCCTGATTTTTTGCGAAGGTTGGACACATTTCTTGAAACACCCTGTAGATTTGAGGTCTTTATGGGGCAGGAACACACTGGCAAAACATTGTTAGATTAGGACCGACCACATTGTCAGTAGCAAAAAGTGCGTTTTTCTCAGTTTAAGTTAAAGTGCACTTGGCTCTTTGAGAAAAAAAACGCAACATATGTATGCTATCGTTCACCAAGATTTGCTGCATAACCCTGCATTTTTTCTAATCTCTTGATTACGCTGTTCCTCTAATGTCTTGATTTAGCTCTTCATTAGCGTTTGATGATTTTATAAACCACTCAATTTGTCACTTACCCTCTGAAGGGGACGTGTAAGCCGCAGTTAATAAGTGAACAAGAACATTAGGAGAACGCTCTTTGCTCTCGGCCAGCTTGGAAGCTACCGTAGTAGTAGTCATTTCGAGAGATATGACACTTCTTTCTGCAATACAGAAAAAGCACGGTGCAGCGTAGCTGCTGCTCTTTTGTTCCTGCACCTGTCTCGCTTCAAGCCACGCCACCTGGGTGAGGCGTAGCTGCTGCTCTTTTGTTCCTGCACCTCTCTTGCTTCAAGCCATGCCCCTGGGTGAGGCGTCGCAGCTGCTCTCGCTCGTAACCTCACCACTGTGGTAATACATGATTGGTCGAAGGTTTAATAGAAGCTTCGGCGCCGCTTTTTCACTCAGTGCCACCATGAATGGCGCACCAGCTGAGCCGTCCTTCCGTGCTAAGTAGTAGAAGTGAAAACTGGGCAAGTTGGTAACGATTCATAGCTGGTCGAGGTAAACAGTGCAATAGACGAAGACAGAGCAAAGGAGGGACACAACACGAGCGCTCGTGTTGCGTCCCTCCTTTACTCTGTCTTCGTCTATTGCGCTGTTTACCTCGACCAGCTATGAGTCTTTGCGTGCGGTTCAGTGAAAGCAAAATGTTGAATCCATTAGCGGTGTACTGACGCCGCTGCCACTATATATATTTCTAATATGACTGCTCCCAGTGTCGCTCAGCTGACGGCGTCCTTTGCGCAATCTTGCACACGTTGAATGATAGAACAAAACGCAGCATTACAACAGAACGAGAAGATAGAAACAGCCTATAAGACAAATGGAAACACGCCGGAAGAATGCATCTCGCTGTGACTGTCGGCTGGGGGACTGTTTAATATAATCAGAAAAATTTTATTGAATCGAAAATGTGGAAATATTATAGCTCAATATTGAAATTCGGGCATTGCTGTAAAGTTTTGAAATCGAAGATTTTAATGACTTTCAATAGTTCATTTGTGTTCATGTTTTGATTTGTCGCCAGGTGGCGCAGCAATTTCCCGAGACCTTCTGTGGCGGTGCTGGTGGCCGTATTCGCATACTGTCGGGGAGGGATTAGATTAGACACATCACGCGCAAAGAATAACCTGCCGACTTGTGCATTTTAGAATGCTTGCCGATTTTCCTGACCATACTCTGCTTCGGTGATCCTTGATTCAAACTTCGTCACTTCCTTCGATGATGAATATCTCGACGCGCAACTTTCGTGATTTCATGAAAATGGTTACGACATAATTTGGCACGCTGTAAAATTTTCAAATATAAACAACTGCACTCAAGTCAATAAATAAAAAGTTGATTCATAAATTTTTGATAGTATCTCTAGTCAATGTAACTTTAACAGCGGCAAAGTTTTTTTCCCATCGACATAGAGTAACTTCATTTTGTTTTTTGGCATTGGTCAGTGACCTGCTTTTTAACAGAATACGAGGGGGAAAGGGATGGAGTATGACTGCCACGAAATTTTGATAAAAGACCTGTACTGTATGTAAGAAACACCCTGTATATACACTGACAAACTGCAATCAGGCATTCAGAGTTCATAAAGCGTTTGCTGGATGCCACTGCGTGTTCGCGCACCTACTTTGTTGACGTTGCCAAGGCCTACGCCAGCGTAGAGCTCTTTCGTCATTGCATCGAATCACGAAAGTTTTTATGCCCAGGCATGGGTCACTCTGCTGCACTGACTCTCCATGGGCAAAATAATGGTTCCTAGTTTTCCCGAAGTCAAAGGATAACTGGTAATGATGAAGGGAGGTCTCAAGCAGGGATCCCCATTGTCGCCACTCCAATATACAATTTGCTGTATACGGCGTCTCTGGAGAGTATGCTGCTGGCACATGGGCGAGGATTGTCGCTCCGTCACAGGATGTCTGAATAGTGGAAGTATGCTCAGTGCCCTGGATGCTTGAGGGTTTGATGTACGCAGGTGAATTGTTCTGACGGCTCACAATCGTTGTGACCTGGAGCACCTCGTGTCACTATGGGCGAATGAACTGTGCAAATTTGCATTTAATATAGTACATATCTCCAGAATCCCCCAGAGTTGCGGAGAGTTCATAAAAGAAAAAAAAAATCGACGGCAAACTGTTTGTAGCTCCAAACTACAAGTCAATCTCTTCGGATTTCTCAGAAAGAAAGTTCTTTGCTAAAACATTTGGCAGATCCCACGCCTTCTGGGAATCGGATTAAAGCAAAGCAGTCAGCCAGTACTTCTATGCGGCATTTTTTGGCTTCCAGCAAAGCGTTACGGGGTGGATTGACGTGTTTTTTTTTCGTAATTGGATGAGGTTTGTGCACATAACAGACCCGCCGACCACACGGACGTTTAAATTGTTACTTATGGTCCGACGTAGTATCAGCACACATGTTAGAGCGGAGACGTCTGTGTTATCAAAACAAAGTGCACGCTACGATCCTGAAGACGAAACTTTGCGACCGGAAGCAGACGAAACGACGTCCTGAAGACGAAACTTTGCGACCGGAAGCAGACCTGACGACGCAACGCGGAAGCAGCGGTGCAAACCGACGTAGCCGTGACCCGACGCCGCGACATAACCGCAACGCAACACGGCGGACTAGCGACCTCGACATTCTGATCGACGGCCACAACGTCACGGCTCTCGTCGATACTGGAGCCGACTATTCCGTCATCAGTGGGCCGTTCGCAGCAAAGTTGAAGAAAGTTAAGACTGCTTGGGAAGGCCCCGAGATCCGGACCACTGGAGGTCATCTGGTAACGCCGATTGGTGTCTGCACGGCGAGAGTCACCATCAATACCCAGACTTATCCTGCGAGCTTTGTAATCCTACAAAACTCCTCCAGAGATGTGATACTTGGAATAGACTTCCTAAGTGACCACGGCGCCTTCATCGACCTGAGGTCTGAGTCGATAACACTAACCTCAGACAAAGCGCTACCGCCCCACGCGACGCCAGGGAACCATGCACTGAATGTGATAGAAGAGCAGGTGACCGTTCCACCGCGCTCCAGCGTCATTATTTCCGTCGGCACAGACGAACCCGCAGACATTGAAGGTGTCATCGAGGGCGACCAGCACCTACTTCTGAACCGTCAGGTTTGCGTCGCAAGAGGCATAGCCGAGCTGCGTGATGGCAAAGCAAAGGTAGTGTTGACGAACTTTATAGCCACGAATATAGGCACCTCAACATTGGTACGACGGTTGCCTACATCGACGAATGTGTGGCCGCCAGCAATGCATTCGCCCTCTTCGATGCTGCTGAACCCTATTCGACGAATTGAGGTCCCGAACCAGATTTTGACGTTACGTACGTTTCTTATCACTTTTGCTGCATTCGCCCACAAAGGCTGTCGGCAATGCTCAGCACAAACCGTGCCTCATTCTTCGAGAAGCTTCTTCGACGATTCTTCGGACCGTACAGGGTACTTCGACGTCTCGGTGCACTCGACTACGAGGTTGTCCCCGACGGCATCACGAACTCTCGAGGCGCCGAGCTCGATCCGAGGTCGTGCATGTGGTGCGCCTTAAACCGTACTATGCTCGTTAACGCACCTGAGGACTCTAATGTTTGTCTGCTTAGTTTTCTTTAGTATTACATGTGTTCATGTTCTGCTTTTAAGCATCGGGACGATGCTTTTTCAGAGGAGGGGCATTGCCACGTACGTTTCTTATCACATTTGCTGCATTCGCCCACAAAGGCTGTCGGCAACGCTCAGCACAAACCGTGCCTCATTCTTCGAGAAGCTTCACGAATGTTGTAGATGATTTTGTTAAGATTGGGCGCAAGACGCGAACGCTCGAGCTCATTCTAGAGATTGCGCAACCACCAGAGATATCGCTGGAAAGTTCGATAGCGCCTGTATAAAAGCCGACGCGCTTGACCGCTTGTCAGTTGATCGACGGACGACGTCCTCTTCGCCGCTATCATTGTACAGTGTGTGTCGCTGTAGTTCTAGTTCTCATTTTCCGGCCACAAGTTCGGCCAAATAAACAGTTTCACCCTGCAAAGGCCGACTGCTGTCTTCGTCGACGTCACGACCACGTGACAATATATACTTTTTCTTAAGATCTGCTGACTACAGAGCATTGCAATTTTGCATAAAAATAGAAACCAATGCTTTGCAGAAGAGCAACTAAACTAGGGAGCGTACAAGAAAAACTCATTTTTCATGTTTTTTTACGTTTGTCGATGTCTGAAAATTGCCACTTATGAACGTTTTTTTATACACAAAAAATCAAATTCACCTAGGCTATACATTCTAGTTGCAGTTAGCTAACTGCTACTAATTAACAAGTATAAGAAGTATTTCTTGCTTGTACCCTATAGTTCCCGGGAAAAACGTACACAAATATCTCAAAAAGTTTTTTTCTAATTTCAGAAATGACGTAGATGTACACGCAGATTTAGTGTGAACGTCTTGAAGAAAAATGACCAAAACTTATTCTTCACATCCCGAGTACCCAGGTGTGCTAAAGTTTTTGAAAGTTAAAGAAATTCTCCATCAGAAGACTGAAATATGTCAAATCGAATTTTTTGACCAAACCAAGTCTCAACCACTGACCTCCATTAAAAAGCTGGACGGCGCATCCCCGCTCTGCGAGGCGGGCGCTTGTGAAGCCACCGGAAGGTCCCCTTTTTGTCCCGGAAGCCGGCGTCTTCTGTGCGTCTCAGTCGTGCAATTCAAATATTCTCGGTTGGCAGCTGTTGTTATGATCGTTTTTCTTTTTTATTTTTTCAAACTCTGCGATTACGCGTCGCTTTAGACGCCGACGAACGCTACACGAAGGATGACAGACGCCGTGCCGACACCGTCCGAATACGGCGGAGTGCTGCAACGTACAAAATGCGTAAAAAGTAAAGCAACTTTGAGGTACTTACGCGTGAAATGTCTTCCCTGACGACTTTTCCGGTCGATTCGTACAGTTTACTGCGCTACAAGCAAGTATTTCTTTAAAAAAAGAAGAGAAAAGCTTTTTTCCGGGACAAAAACGGCGGCTTCCGGTGGCTTCACGCCCGCGTGCTAGATGCGCCATCCAGCTCCTCCTAGTGGAGATCAGTGGTCTCAACCCAGTTTAAGCTAACCAGGAAAGTAGGCGTTGGCTGCGCGAAAGTGATCTAGCTAAATTTCTCTTATTATAATCCTTCCGACAACTTGCAGAAATCCACATAACTGATTTGTTTCGAGTACATCTTCCGCCATCCTGAAAGAGCTTGCCAACTTGCAGTTATGCATATTTACTGTAAGCAAATCATGACCCTAACTTGTACACATTGCGCCACATATAACGTATTCGTACCTTGCCGATTGCGTCGGCGTGTGAGGTCTTATAATTCAGCATTTTAACTAGGGAGCAGATTAAGGGACCTCCTGCCGTCGTCTCATATCTCGCGTTGCTGTCACTACTTCCCCAGACTAGTACATATAAGCCTAAATAAGTCATTGGCCTAAATGAAGCATTTCCTAAGAAGTGTGCAGAATGCATGCAGATTACATATCTTCTGTCAAAATGGAAAATCTATTTGATCAAGACACGTCATGTTTCATTTTTAGGAGCTGGCTCACCAGGTTCTTAGACTGGGGCAAAGTCCCGAGCCGTAGGCGTAACCTTAGTTCCAGAGGTCGTCACTACAGGCGCAGCTCGCGCGAAAGAGAAGTCTTCTTCTTCATGTTCTTCGAGAGCCTTCATAATGATAAGAACGCAGGCAAAACCACATATAGCATAGCTAACTGTAGCATGCGGCGCTCGCTCCACTCCGGCAGGTCGCTTCGATAATATTAACATGGACGAAGAAGACAAGGCGGTGGAGCAGAGGGCTCGCAAGGCAGTAGCAGTGCAGGCTCGCCACCAAAACCCTGTGATGAGAGCTCGCAAGCCCGCAGAGAGACGACAGCGTCGTGCGGACCCCGAGCTACAAGCCCGCGAAGCCGAAGCAGCGCAGAAGCGGCGGCATGAGAACCTCGAAGAGGTACGGGCGCGGGATGCAGCGGCCAAGCAACGAAAGCGGTCGCTACCTGAAGTTGGTGGCACCAACGCGTTTTAAGCGCCATTTCCTCGACCACACACACGTCCAGCCACAGCTGCAAGGTCTGCAACTGCTTGTGGTTAGACAACAACCTGACCATAATCGCTACTATAACAACATGTGATGTCTTTATGTGACAGTAGATTACTTGTACGGAGCACTCACGGTTTACCCGATTACCTCCGAGCCAGCTCCCAATCATCATTCACTTCGTGGATATGGCGTGTATTTTTTATTCGTTTTCTCTCTGTCTCCCTCTATCTTTGAATCAAAAGCAGAAGACGAGGCGTCCCTCTGTATATACTTCCATGAATAAGAATAACGTAAAAAAAGCGACCATAGCTGCGAGATAAAACTCCATATCGACACTTTTTTTCACGACACAAATAATGGGAAGCCTGCACGTTTTTGCTTACCGTTACGATAGGGAGCACTTCTTCGCTGTCAGCTTTCCCGTTTTGAGCAGCTGTAACCGCGTCGTCCACTTCCAGACATAAAGACATTCCCACAATTATGAAATTCTGGTGCACTTCTAAAACTGAGTACATCATCGTCAACACCTCTGCAAAAATGCGAACAAGTTTATTTCGGTGGTGCGTTTCACTTGTATTCATGCTGAACACACCCGCGATGGAAATAAGTAAGAGACGGTTAGAGTATTGGTGACAGAAAGGTAGAAAGAAAGGACAAAATTAAATATTGAAAAAAAGGACATTCTGCCGTAAAGGGCACAGAACGGAGCTGATAACTACAGTTTTTTTTGGAGGGGGAGTAAGATAGTTTTAATTGAAATAAAGACACTAGGCCCACACTAAAAAAAGAAGAGTAAATTGGTTCTTTTTTGTTTTGTCGAGCCTGGTGGCACACTTGTCACCGCCGACGCTCATAGCATCCATCCGTCCACCTATCCATCCTTGAAGTCAACGTCATGTTAAAGGAAACCCCGCTTAGAGCATCACCGCCCACCGTTCTTCCCAAAACGTTCTTAGTGGTTTGGAAAAAATGCCTGAGAACTACGCTACAGCACTCTTATATTTCGTTTATCACACTTGATGACATATGAGAAAGACAATTATATGCAGCACAGTACCTTTTCTTTGGAATCCTTACAACAAAAATGCCTTCCCCCTTATATTGACAGATAGGTTATTCTATTATTAATGTACTGCACTATTACTGACTCGAATACTCTTCACCGCGTCGCTGAACTTACGAGTGGCAGTCCACAATTCCTGTACACAGGTAAATATTTTTAATGTATTCTGGTGGCTAAGATACGTGCCAAGTAAAATCATAAAGCCACCGCAGCGGTGGCTACATGGTTGAGCATCCGCTTCCAATGCGGGAGGTATCGGGTTCAATTCCCAGTGCCGACCGGGAACGCACCGGATTTTCTAAAGGGGTAGAGGAGTACACCTACTTGGCGCTCGGTTGTTATTGGGTACTCATCTCGAAAGGTGGCCCCATAAGGTTCTGTAAAAAAGGCCCCTAGGCGCACCTTAACCCACCGCAGCCTTGGTGAAATAGTCGAGCATCCGCCGCTGCTGTGGGAGGCAGAGAATTGCTGCCGCCGGGTACCTACCGGTAGATAAGGGACAAGCGCACTTCCGGCCTAGTGCTCGGCAGAACGAAGTTCATAGTCGCTTGGGAGGGCACCCACAATGTGGGAAATTGGCGGCATGGGACTGCCAAACCTAAAAATAAGGTCATACTCTTTTTTTTGCGAACAGGTTGTATTTACTTTTCTATTGAACCATTAAAATTTTTGTGAGAAAAATGTGCATAAATACCTACAGATGTCATAAACAATATCAAGCATGTGCGCTACAGATCATAACTTGCTTATACCTTAACACTGAAAAAGATCATAACTTACCACTGCAGCTAGGCGATAACTGGTCGTGCTTTAATGTACCTAGATATCACGCGAAAATACCAAGAATATCTGCTAAAGATTCTAATTGGCCACTGCAGCTAGCCGATAACTGGTTGCTCTTTAAAGAAAAAAAAACAACTGCTCTGAATTCCATTCAACGAGCGGTTGTAGGTGTGCGGTGCTAACAATATTCCTGCTCTTAAAAGGGCGTCCGACACAAGTCAGTGCCTCTCGAAGCATGCCATGGAGCGTGCACTGTCCATTTCCATATGTCTATTTACCTGTAATCCGCGACGCAGAAGAACAGCATGCGTATGAATTCCGATGATATCGCTAATTTCGTTTAACAATCACAAATCAGTACGATGTATTTTCACATGAGTAGTTGGACCTTGTCATATTTTAGAGTAGCTGTCGCCGTGTCAGAAACGTCCAGGGAGCCATTGGCAACGCTTGCCAGGCTCGCCGACAACTTGATGTTAGAAAACAAAATGCTCAACCTTGCACACTTTCACACAGGAAATGTAATAATGCCCTATTGTAAAAGAAGAAAACCAAGAAATATTATTATTGATGGCGTTTTACGCACATAACCGACGGTGCGAATATGAGGCACGTCGTAGTGGGAGGCTTCGGATTAAATGGAACCATCTGGGATTGCTTAATGTGCACCTTGATCTAAGCGAACGAGTGCAGTGTGTATTTCACAACCATCGAAATGCAGGCGCCGTTGCGGCAAACAGATCATTTTCACCCTCAGCCTTGCCAAAATAGTGTCCCACTCATATTTTGCTGGGCCCAATCTTAGGAACACCTTTATTTATTTGGCAGTGAGGACTAGCTTGTCACTATTATTTTAAATGAGCTGTATTCAATGACTAGTCGAACGCGTGTGAATGTGATTACTTAAGCATGGACGAGTATGAATGTCATGTTAAGAAGTGTCAGTCAAGATTTTCTGGACCCTCCAAATCTCAGTTTGCTAGGCTGTTGCTATCGCACACTTCACTCCACGTTTCTTTTTTTTTCTTTATCTCTCAAAATTTGTGTGCAACTGAATGTATGTGAAAACGCATCAATTCGAGTGTGTGCGTTAACGAACGGTGAACATTTTATCGATTAAGCGTGAGTATAGACAAGCTTAAAAGAGCTTCTCGAGAGAAAGCCTGAGAATTTGCTCATGAGTTCAGCCAACTGTATTTCAGGTAATCTCGATTGCTACATATTCTTGACTCATACGTAGCATTTATTTCAGTTGATTGTACATGACCAACATTTTAATTTCTTAAGCACTTTTCTAGTGCTTGCTTATTTGTGTTATTAACATCGTTTATAGTAATGTCGGCAATAGTTGTGTTGCCATAGTGTATAAATTACAATATCGTCAATTACTAGTAGCAGGTGCCCTTGACAACACCGAGGCCTCCGTTTGTACTAATTACGAAGAAGAAAATCTGGAAATAACACAATATACATGCAAACCACGTGTTTTCTACGGTGTACAAAGACTTCCAAAGATTCCTTTACACCTTGCGCGCTTTGATGAAATGTGTTGAAGAAAATTAAATATACAAAATACTTACTCCCTACTCCCAGTGCCTTTCTCCCACACATCCAGCAGCCACGAACACGCCGACAGCTCAAGTAGAGTCGAACGCGATTTGAAGGATATAACGCGAGCGTCAGCCAAGGACTACAACAACGCCAATGCCTGGAATCCTCCTTCGAGGAGAGGGAGATATCAGGCTAGCTTCACTCACTCCTTTTGCTGTTTGTTAAACTGTGATCACTCCCATCTGAGGAAGGCGCATTTTCATTTCTTCTTTTTTATAAAGACGCGGTATACTTTCTGCAGCTTAGCAAGACGTTCAAATGAAGCAGTGCCAAGCACTAGATTTATCATCTTTCCTATGAATTTTCTTATCATCCGCAGAGATGAGAGTCAACGAAGTATACGCTTGATCGCAGCGATGGAAAGCTTAAAATAGAAAGAAAGGGTGAAGAGTCTGTCGCAGGGGTGATCGTTGTAGCATGTAACAGCCAACGGAGAGAAGAATGCAAATCTTGATTTTCACTTTTCTGAAACGCGCCGCTAGGACCCTGGGACGTTAGACCGGTCGAGGCTGGCGTGATAACCTTCAAATCATGCTCGACTATACGTCGCGCTTAGCGCGGCACTGTTGTGCGTCATCGATAGCGCTGTCTTCAGTTTCCTCACTTCAATCCTCTTTATCCACAAGGTGTTCAAAGGAGAACAATTGGGTCTGCATCAGCGTACTTCTATCTAAACCAGTTTCAATCTCCAGAGCTAGTTCGATGCACTGCAGGTGCACTACAGTTCGTTGTCTCCAATGCCTCTCGCATAAGTCGAAAAAAAATAAGTTGTGCGCACCCAGACTCCTTGATAGAATGCGTCCCTTTTCTGAAAGCTTGCTTCGACTACAAAATGAAGACCAGCGTCAGTGTAACTATTGCGGAATCAGACTCAGAAGAGTGAGAGCGAATGAATAAATAAGAGCAAATATGAGTGTGTAATCTCATCCGACTTCCCTAGCGTCAGTCAGCAGTCACCCACACCGTTGAACTTCGGCTAAAATTTATATAAACTTTCTACTGCATATTAGACAGAGCCCAGACAATGACACTTACGCACTGACAAACAGATTGGTACCCAAATTTGGCTTCATTTAACAAAAAGTCACAGTTCACCGCAAGGGTGAAGCAATGAATGCGATAGCCACATATTGTAGTGTTATATGAAGGGAGGATGGCAGCTAACTGTTTTGTATACGATCTCGCGTAACTGCAAAACGCTGGTGTAAGAGAATGCGGCCGCTCCAGGGAGAGATTCTCTCTGCATAGTCACTTCGGATTGGAAGCGCAGCACGTGGAAGGGTATATGAGCCGCCCGCTGTGATGGCTGTCGAGATAGCGCCCGCGCCAGCGATGGCGACTGCGCCCTTAGATCCAAAGTTCAAAGTGGCTGCTCGCGCGACAACCCCCCCCCCCCACGCACTCCACCTCGCGTCTTTTTTCATGGTCGTTAAAGATGGGCGGGGCGTTTCGTGTCTGCATCGATACCGGCCTCCCGAGCGGGGTGATGTACCCTCCGAGCGAATGAAATGGGCCGGCTCGTTTGATTTCTGCTTCGGTCGCGTTCGTCACCCCCGCTCGCGCACTTTTACCCACGGTAGAACATACGATAAGCAGGGGATCTTATGAATTTGTACTTCATACGGGAGGGACATGACGGCGACGGCAAAAACCCGTCGAGACTGTCCATATAATTGCTATCGCAATAAAATTTATCTGGATACTTACACTAGCAGCTCATGCCCCTCTTGTGTGGAGGTAGCTAATTTAGAGCACATGCTCTGGCGATGCCCTTCGTTACTGGGCATCGATCAAACCAATCAAGCGAAGTGGTTCTCCGCCATTACAAACCCCAAAAAACGGAGATCAGCTTTGGGCCGTCCAGAAAGACTCTAATACTGCGGTCAGGTTTAGCCTTCCGTCCCTACGTGGGATGAGCCGACTGCGCGCTAGTCGCGTCTCTCAGGACAGTTTACTGAAGTTTTACCAGCCAACCAAATGAACAGTTTGTTGGTGAAGACACGCATGTAACCTGCGATGTATAAAATATAGCTTGAACAATTCGGCAGATCCCACGCCTTGTGGGAATCGGTTTCATGCAATGCAGTCAGCGACCATATGCCGGATTTTTCGCTTGTATCAAAGTATCACGAAGTCCATCGACGTGTTTGTATAACTATAGTGCTTTCGCGCATGCCGTGAACTTACCAGGCGCCACGGCTACATTGCCTTAAGAGGTAGCTCTCGGTCAGACTACTTAAAATCGGTCCTCGAGTCAGAGTAGGGATGCCAGCTTTATCGCAACGAAGTGCACGCTATAGTGCGATAATGCGCATATCATAAGTAGCGGTAGTCAACGTATATTAGCAACACTTGACCATAGCTCGCGCAGTCAATGTCTATTAAATTGTTCTAAAATAGGGTAGCCAACATTACCAGCTATAATAGTGTTCCCGGACATGACGCTTCTATGGGGTTTTTTTCTTCGTGAACGCCGTCCATGATGGGAGCGGTTCTTCTGCGACACAATCTTCCTAACGCTTCCGCGTAAAGATTGCTAAAGTCTATTCTCACCGTCGTAGGGTTCATATAGACTGTGAATCATCTGTGGCACATATCCGGGACATCGAAAGCCGGTATGTGCCACCCGTGACCCGAGGAAAGAGTTTTATCACCTACATGACAGGCAAGTTACGTTATTCATGTCATCACCAGTGTATCGTGTTCGTCATACACTCATGCACTGCTGTGCTAAGTGTCCAATGTACCCTTAAGGAGACGGCCACGAGATCGCCCAGACGTAGGTGGCTAGATAGATTGATAGATAGATAGATAGATAGATAGATAGATAGATAGATAGATAGATAGATAGACAGATAGATAGATAGATAGATAGATAGATAGATAGATAGATAGATAGATAGATAGATAGATAGATAGATAGATAGATAGATAGATAGATAGATAGATAGATAGATAGATAGATGTAAATGGTCCAAGTCCTTTTGGTTTGATAAGAAGTGCGCAGCACATTAGGCACCCGGGCTGCCGTATGCTGTCTGCTCTCCTCTCATGTCGCCGCTAGTTGTCACGTAGGCAGATTTATGTATAGCACAGCCTTCTGTAGCATAGCCATGTGTGCTATAGTGTAACAAGGCAGCATAAAAGGGAAGTGATTTTGAGAAGGAGTAATATGACGGTGAGGAGGCGGGATAGGAGGAAGGTAGAGGGTAACGCCTACATAGCCATGTGTGGCGTCACACAGCAAAGCCATGTATAGCGTAACCACGTATTGCATAGTCTTGTATAGATTCTATAGTAAGGGAGCGAGAACGGGGAGTGGGGTTGAGTAGGAGTGATGTGAGGGTCAGGAGAACGGGAAGGAGGAGGGTACAGGGTAAAACATAGCATAACCATGTATGACATCACGTAGGCAAAACTCTGTATAGCATAGCCATGTTCAGTATTTTAGTTCTTGGGGGTAATGGCGTTTTCTCTTTAACGTACAGGAACTGACTCAATACACAACAAGCACAGAGGGCACACTAACAACTGTTTTATTTCCAAAAGTTTCGACCACGTATACGCAATGAAAAGCCTCGCAAAAACTTGAGGCAAGATAGAAAAACTCACTGGACATGCGCATGATAAAAGTTGTTTCCATAAAATGAATTTCTTTTCAGGAAAGGTTATTGTATGGTGCACTGACACAATCGTCGGAACGTGCCTACGTCATCATATTGTCACGGAGTCGTGACGTCGACGGAGGTAGCAGTCGACGTGTTCGAGATGAAACTCTTTATTTCGCCGAACTTGTGACCAAAACAGGGAAAGTCAGACAACAGCAATACACACTGTAGACCGATAGCGGCGAACAGAGCGTTGGCCGTCGCAAAAACTGAACCATAGCAAGACTGCGGACATGCGGCATCGAACATTGGAGCCTTATCGCTGGTGGGCGCGCAAGGACTGGAACAATCTTGACCATTCGCGTCATGTGCGCAATCTTAACAAAATGGTCTACTACAATCGAGAACGTTCCCAGACATTCTGGCGTGGCTTGTGTAAGACAGTAGTAACATGTGTAAGGAGGCGGTAACGTGAAACATGGAAATGTGCGCTTGTGGCACTATAAGATTACGTTATTACTCGTTCCATTTTATCATGAACCTGTGACAAAATCGTGTCTTTTTTTCAAAAGCGGCATACATTTGCACTGTGATACATGTGCTGCTAGATTACCTGGGTGCGTGATTAGCTGGCATTAAGCTGGATGCTCTCTTAGTCTTGTGTTTAAACATCTTCCCGTATGTCCGACGTATCTCTTGTACACGATTGTACACGAATATTTTACACGATTTCCTTACAGCAATCCACAAATTTTCTAACATGGTTGATCCCGCGATTTTTACTCTGGCTTCTTTCCTTGCATTCGTTTACCCTTCGACTTCTTCCAATACGTTTCTCCGGAGCAAACAAAATGGTTTGTACAGTAACACGTGTATACAGTATGTACAGTGTTGTTTTATTGATGTCATAAGGCATATCTGGTACTGAGGTACGTAATTCGTTTTCCCTTCATTAGGGCTGCCTTGTGATCGATTAGTTGAAGAGCCAGGGGTTCTTGAATGGGATATAATGTGAAGTTAGCGAAGACGAGGTCTACAAATCCCCCTTGGTTGTTGTTGGATGTTTATGGTCATATGAAATGCATCTGAGAGCATAACGCTCCCCTAGTGGTCTCCATTCAAACCAGAGCACGCGCCGAGGGCGCGCGCTGCTACCGCAGCGCCCCTAGCGGACTCCGTGCAAACCAGACCTACGCTAGACGCAGAGGGTATGAGGCTCGGCCCTAAGGTGCTTGGTCCCTAAAACCTTCAGCGCGAGATCTTGCGACGTAGCAATGCAACGAGCAATTCCCTGCGTGTAGTGCGGTATCCGGACGCACCGTTGTAAATGAAAAGTGCGTCGCTGAGCCCCGCGCAATGGGAGGATGGCACTGAGGGCTCGGACAAAACGCTCTCGCCCGATTACGCGGAAGGCGTCGGTTGATAAGCGTTCAGAATTTTTATTTTTTCATTGACAACATTGTGCCAAACTGAGCGTTGCGTGTTTCGCAGCTGCCGGTGTGGCCGCTATCGCGCGACGCTGGAAAAGGCAAAACATTGAAGGGTATCATAGAATTACCATTCCCACCAGTCCCACATAGCGTCCTGTCCGTTGCTTTGAAAATACAACAGTTCGAAACAAGTGATTTCTTTTTGAGAAACCATAAAAAAGGGGACATATTTTTTATGGCTCAGTAATATGGGCTAGCTGGTACCACATGAATATTACATGGTACTTGTTGCATCACGCCAATCAAACCGTATCACCTTTATCGTCAGTGCCACATTAGGAAACGTCACATCCCGTAACAAAAATAGTCAATGTGTGTCGCTGTAGTCCGAAATCGAGGTAGTTTATCCGGTGAAATTAAATTATAACGGCTTCGTTTTTATGCATGCCGTCACTAACATGATTCGGTCTGTCTGCAGGCACCTCCGTATTTTCTTAAGTTCATACAAGTATTCGAGTTAGAAATAAAGGAAACTCGCTGGAGAGAAAGCCGGCAACCTATTTCAGATTCATCCACCGCTGACTATTTTTTCCATTCTTAATCAGCATTTCTGTGTTGTCATTCGGGTTCCCCGACCAATGTCAATACCATCTACCATGAATGACCATCAATTGAATCTATCGAATGATCTATCAACTGTTTCAAGGATCTAGCAAGTACATTTACCTAGCAGCAAGTGCACCGGAAAGCCGCTCGTCCAGGTGAAGATCCCTTGACAAGGCAGAAGTTTGCGTCAATGATGACGTCGTTATTTCGGAGAAATCAGTACGGAATTTTCTTGCAGCGTCGCTTTGCCCTACGAGGAATGCACATGTTTCCTTTAAAAAAAAAGTACTTCAACATGTTTCATATACGTAGAGCACGCTGCCTTTCAAATAGCGGAGATCAAAAGAATCAGCATGGGGGTCTATCGGAGGAAATAAATTTGCAAATGAAGCAATTCTGACAGGAATTGTGTCTGTCGATCTTCTGAAAGTTGGCACCCGCACTTGTGAATGCGATATCATTTCGCCGGCCACATGTTAACCATTATTTTCTCATCGCGAAGCAGCAAACAAAGGTACGCTTGCTGGTAAGTGTAATGTAAAAAGCAGTCCAAACATACAAGAATGAAAAAGATTGAAGGCAGTACGGTTTCACGCCGCTACTTGCCAAGACAACCGCTTTTGAAGACGCCCGAGGCCTAACAGCACCAGCACGTGTTGTTGGTTCACCCTCCAATGTCGGACGCACAATTCAGGAGGATTGCTTGTTCAGGGTATTCTATCCATAAGTGGCGTCTGTCTTATAGCGCCGTCGTTTAGAGTACAGCTGGGTGCTTTGGAGTTGACTTGTCATGAGCTCTTTGTTCCACTGTATCCAACAGTTGTCTCTATTTGTTTGCTATAAACTTCAGTGATGATTCTTAGATAGCGAAGTGCGGCGCTGTTTGGCGCCCTCGTCATTTTCACCCAGCAGGCTTAATAACCCTGCCTTATTGGCTGGGCATAGTCTACTAGATCGTGAAATCCACAGTACTGTAGAACATGACACTTTTCAAAAGAATGCCTCATGTGTAAGAAAAAAAGCATGCACGACGATGTATCTCTCTTTTGAAAAAACAAAATTGCAAGAAAGTCCTCACTATTAGAGGGTTAGTCTTTCCGATTTCATGAGAAAATATCAGGCCGCAATAATGAGAACGAGTGCCTTACTGCACTAATATTGCAATTCTATGCCATAGCCGAAACTTTTTCTCTCGATTTCAGATATATAATTTAACGCCTCAAGATCAATCTTTGGTGAAAATATTATGATCATTGATCAGTGTTATCGGGTCCAATCGCAATCAAACCAAGGGCATCATTTCTCGACATACTTGTAAACAGGGAAAAAATTCCCCACTAGTAGATGTCCAGACAACACTTCTGTTTTATTGATGTTCAGTTTGCAACCTGCAGTTTTTCCTGCATCTCGTCACCGTTATTATCCCTGCTTCTTCATAAAATGCACATCGCTACATCTCGCTAAAATATGCCTGATATCCCAGTGCCATTCACCCTTTTCCTTCTTGGAGATGAAAATAAAAATGCATTCACTGCTTTGAAAGTCACAAAACACGTCATGGAAGGATTGACGCAAATTTAAGTATACCGAAAGCTTCTGTGCATGACATTAACTGCGTTTCATGAACATTTCTCAGTTGTTTCCTTGACATCAGCCTTTATACTAGCTCACATTCCAGAGCTACATCGGCGCACGTCGATTGTTCGCCGCGACAGAATGCCACCTCATATTTTCTATGTATTGGCTTGTGATCGCGGCAGTAGTACAGCTCTCTGTGGAAACAACCCGAGGAACGCCTTTTCACTTTACTGAACTGCGATGGTAAAATGTAGGCAGTTAATTATTTTGGTGCTCCTTGGCTACAGCAACAGAACGGAAAGTCTGCGATGTAAATTCATAGTATCATCTGGCTAATATTTAAAGATTATCCGTTTGTGCGAAGACCACTTTCAAGGCTTGCAAAAGCGCTCTTCTCTCGACACCTTAAAATCAAGAGGATTATTTATTCCTTTGAAATAAAAGAAGCATTTTCATGTTTATAATTATTTATTTATTTATGTATTTAATTGTTCGTGGAACGTCCCGTTAAAAAAAGATGCTGAGTAAAAATATCACGGAATCTGTGGGGGTGTTTAATAATGTGCCAATGAATCTTCTTCCTGAAATGCA
The DNA here is from genome assembly GCF_013339695.2 of Rhipicephalus sanguineus. NCBI lineage: Eukaryota > Metazoa > Arthropoda > Arachnida > Ixodida > Ixodidae > Rhipicephalus > Rhipicephalus sanguineus. Next base: position 88,219,377 of record NC_051183.1, read on the forward strand.
GTTCTGAAGTGCGGGAACTCGCGAATTGCTAATAATTCAGCTGGAAGGTCATCGTAGCCCCAGGTGGCGTACAGAAATAAACGTTCCAGACATTTGGTCTTGTGAACTTGTGGTGTAATTAGTGCGTTAGGGTGACTTCCGCGGTGTACCTTGATGACTAGTTGGACAAGCTGGTTGTCACATCGACTGAAATACATTTTCGTTGAATAACTGCTTGAAAACATTGCCGTCCTTTGAGTGCAGCTTAAGAGGACAGATGAAGAAAAAGTGAGGTTGAACTACCGGCCGAATACAGGGACAAATGTCACGATATACTTCCGGCGTAAATCGCGAACATTCACATCTACATCGTAATAGCTGAACAGTTAAATGGCGCAATATTTCAGGGACGAAAGGCAGGAGAATGCGACAGACACAAGCGCTAACTTGAACGTACGGGCACGGCAAATGCTGACGGCGATGAGGGCTACGAGTACATTGGGAAACACATAAAATGACACTTTTATGTGTTTTAACCTACATCCCAATATGTAGGGACAGCCCTTTCTGTCCTGTCCTTACTTTTTTCCTTGATGGTAGGCGTCTTTTTGGTTTTTCAGTCTCAATCTTTCCCTACGCCCTGCCACATGTAATCTGTCAAACAATGATGCAGAAAGGTGGCAAGTGACCTTACAGAAGGCCTCACTAGAACTAGTACGCATTATCGCCAATCACTATTGCTCATATTTGAGGTCCCTAATGAACGAAGAGAAACAGCTCTGCAATCGATTCGAGCTTACTGCCCAAGAGGTGAACTCGCTGTGCACATTCGAGGAAAGGAAACGTAATCAAATATCTGCTGTCAAATGTAAGAAGTTGCGCCGGGACGGCGTGATGTCTGATTGCACAGCTGTGCAACTCCTGAAAAATTTCAGTAGGGCGCCCTCCCGCTTCCAAAATACGGCGTGTTTCAGTGATGTTTCAAACGTTGTTAACATATCGAGCTGTGTTCTTTCCAATGGTGAAGTGACTGTATCATCGCGCGGTTTAAATTTTTGCCCTGCAACGGGACACTTCGATGAATTCCAGCTACTTACCGACTTGGACAATTTTGCGCGCAATCTAAGATTGAGGGAGTTTTTTCATGATAGAGCTGCTACTCGTGACAGTTCCTTCGCACTGCCGTCATCTAAACACTGGACGCCACCCTCGCAACGTGACAAATAGCTTGACTTATCGCGATGTCATTCAAGCATACAAGCAGAAAACTCCGTTCCATCGTAATATGCGACAAGAAGAACTGAAGGCTGTCGAAACATTAAGAAAGCGTACTGACATCATTATCAAGCCAGCTGATAAGGGGGGTGCCATTGTGGTTATGAACAGAGCGGACTATATTGAGGATTCTCTAAGGCAGCCTAATGATCGTACATTCTATAGGCGACTTGATGCAGACCCAACAAAGGACATTAAAAGAATTTTGAAAGAGAAGATTACTGTACTCTTCAGGGAGAAAAAAATTTGTGATAAGGCAGCCACAACACTGGTCCCTCTAAGTCCATCTACAGGCCGATTTTATATGCTGCCAAAAATTCATCAGCCAAACAATCCCGGCCGCCGCATTGTTTCAGCTAACGGAACGGTGACAGAAAACCTGTCTTGTTATGTTGACTCGCTAATTCGTAACATTCCAGCAACATTTCAGTCTTTCGTGAGGGACACGAACCACTTTTTGTGGGCAATTAATGAGATTACCGTGCCTAATGGTTCCTTCCTTGTAACATGGACGTATCGTCCCTGCACACAAACATCCCTCATTCGGACGGCATCTTGGCGGTTTTTGAGACGTACGACAAATTTTCCGGTGATAAGACAATAGACAGCCCTACCCTAGCGACACTACTTGAAGTTATTCTCCAGCTGAACAATTTCGTGTTTAACAAAGTCCACTACCTACAGGTTAGCGGCACTTCTATGGGAACTAAGATTGGACCGAACTATGCAAACGTATTTATGGGGAGGCTTGAAGAGCAATTTTTACGCAGTCGCCATTTAAAACCGCTATGCTACAAGAGGTTCATTGACGACATCTTTTTTATTTGGCCACATGGTGAATCTCAACTTCGCGCATTTATATCGGATTTTAATAACGTTCACCCATCCATATCCTTCATGCACACCTACTCGGCGGAAACTATTAACTTCCTTGACGTCACTGTAAGCCTGAGGAACGGGGACCTATTGACTAAGCTTTATCAGGAGCCTACTGATCGACAGCAATATCGTCATTTCAACAGTAATCACCTTAAACATTGTAAATCAAGCATCCCATATAGTCAAGCAGTCCGTTTTAAACGCTTTTGCTCAGAGCAGGCAGACTTCAGTGCTAGCTGCGATAAACTACGTGTTTCCTCTTCTAAAACAGAAGTACCCCGCTCAGATTATTGATGACGCTGTGGCACGCGCAGACAAGCTTGACCGTAAAACGCTTATCAACGCCGAGAGACATCCCCGTAGCCTCAATAGAGCTAACCTTGTCCTCACGCATAGCGCCTCGGCGCCCAATGTGGCAGCATTTCTGAGGAAATATTACAACATGCTGACTCAAAGCGAGCATTTAAAGAAAGTTTTTCCCGAGCCACCCCGCGCCGTGTATCGACGTTGCAGTAATCTGCAGGATATCCTCACGTCCTCCAAAGTTCGAAACAACTACATTCCACACGCTGGTTGCCATCCATGTCACCAACCTCGATGCAAAGTATGCACTCAGATGACGACCACCACTGTGGCTGAAAGCACCGCCAATGGTTTTAGCTTGAAAATTCGTGGCGATTTTTCGTGTGAGACAGATAATGTGGTTTATTTGCTCGAGTGCTCCATCTGCAAGTTGCAGTATATCGGTCAAACCGAAAATGCATTTCGCTACCGTTTCAACAACCACAAAGCGCATGTGCACTCCATGCTTCATTTGCCAATATCCAGACATGTCGCCAGCACCGGGCACACCTTTGAATCATTTACGCCGACTATATTGGACTCAGGATTTACGTCACGTTATAAACGCGAAATGCGCGAGTCATTTTTAATTCACAAGTTATACACGGTTTCTTGCGGCTTAAACGAGAACGCGGGTAGGTTGGCTAGCATACTTGCCTAGTGTACAGTGCACACCTCATTGCTGGCACAAACTCGTCTTTGTTCCTATTCCTCTTGCCTATCAACTGTATTGTATTCACCATGCGCTCTTCACTTGCTGTTCTCAATGCGCAGCACATTCCTATTGTTATTCGCAGTTTTATGCGCCTCGATGCGTAGCACGCTCCTATTGTTATTCACAGTATTGTGTTCACCATGCGCCCACCACTTGTTCTCGCGCAGCGCGCTCCTATTGTTATTCACAGCGTTGCGCCCATTAACAGGTGTTGCTCGCACTGCGAATGACACCTGTCGCCCTCGATGCTCAGCATCATTGTACCTGCTGCTCTGGATACACGTTTTTGCACCGGTTGGTCTCGATGAACGTTTTTTTGTGTTGCACCTGTTGTGTTGCACTCGATGCACGTTTTATTGTGTTGCACCATTGTACCTGTTGATCTGGATACACATTTTTGCACCTGTTGCTCTGGATGCACATTTTTGCACCTGTTGCTCTAGATGAATGTTTTTTGTGTTGCACCTGTTGTGCTGCACTCGATGCACGTTTTATTGTGTTGCACCATTGTACCTGTTGATCTGGATACACATTTTTGCACATGTTGCTCTCGGTGAACGTTTTTTTTTGTGTTGCACCTGTTGTGTTGCACTCGATACACGTTTTACTGTGTTGCACATGTTTCTTTCGATGCACGTTTGGATTGTGTTGCACCTGTTGCTCTTGTGTTGCACCTAAGCACGTTTGATTGTGCTACACACTTATAAATAGTGTCTGTCACAGGCAGTACATTCATTCTGACGAAGGCTGGCCCACCAGCCGAAACGTTAATAAAACTACAATTCGTACGTGAGTCCTTCCTCTCACTCATATATATATATATATATATATATATATATATATATATATATATATATATATATATATATATATATATATATATATAAACATGATAGTCTAACCTATACCACAGAAGCGTATGCCCGAAGAAGCCGACTACACCACCCTTAAGAGGAATGTGGGGCTAGATACCAACTTTTAAATGTCTGCACTAATTATCAGGAACATTTTAGGGATGGCTCCTGCTCTCGATATTATGACATATGCTAATTTTCAGCAACCTATCATGAATACAAAAAACCTATAGCTGCTGTAGTTATCAGTCATGTATGCTAAGTTACTTAGGAAAACTATCATTTCAAATATAATGAAAACATAGGAGTTATTTATCATTTTATGTCCTCTAAAGTTTTGTAGTGCAGAATAAGGCCAATCACATACTTTTTCTGACGTTTCTGTAAAAATGTCATCGCTCTAAAAGCGATGTTATTTTTTGTGTTATAAACAACTTAGAGATCAGAAAAGTACGTGATCTCGCTTCTTGACCAAATTTCAGTCTCGAAACAACCTTGTAAACAGCTTTTGACGAAGCAGTTTGCAAACGATAGTTTTCCTAGGTGGCTCGTTCTCGCCAAATATCTGAACTGAGAAAAATGACCTTAACGATTTCACGACATGCTATTATTTCGATGGTCAAAAAATTTTCAGAGTGACCTCCCGCATAATTACGGCCTTCATCATCAACGTGACACCGTTTTGTGATAATTTCATGCAGTCGTCTTCAATTTTTTGCAGCTTTCGAGCTGTGAGTGTTGCTGAACGCCCGTGTTTGTCAAAAAACGTACCACGCACTCATCGCAATGAACGCCCAGGAAAACGAATACATAAGCCGAGTGGCCCACAAACCCAGCAGCAGTAGCTCAGAATCGGCGCGAAAGCCGTGGCGGATGGTCACGCGCTACGTTTCCGCCCGTTTGAGCTCCAGTTCCAGTTTCTCAGTGACTGTGCAGTCGGCGCGCGGCTCAAAATGTGCCTTTATATTTATTTGTTTGTCCTCTGATGTACTCTCGACAGAAGGTCTTCTGTGACAAAATAAAATAAAATATGTAACACCGGCACTCACGTCGCGTTTGGTTCTTGCGCGCTTTGAGCTGCGTCTTGAAAGGGGCGTATCAGAGACGCTCTCCCCAGTGAATTAGCGCCACCCTCTCGTAAAATAATTGTTTGATTATTTTCTGCTGTGCAGATCGCAAGCGATTCCCCTGATCATCTTCTTTATTGACTCGTCGATCTGAAACTACCCAAATGTGAATATGCATATTTATTTCAAAAATCGTGTTTCTAGCTCCGCATCTCCCCTTAAGAATATCTAACTCGCCACCGAGCACCTTCAAAGCTTCTGACGCGTTTTCCGCAGTGCTCACCAAAATGCGCAACGTAAACTGGCATATTGGAACACATATATCTGAAATGAATTTTGCACGCGAGAGACCGTGCATGCGGTGGCCTAATTGGATATGTTCATTTTTCCAAGCGAAGCTCGTATTGTCTAACCTGTATAGCTGGTGATGGTGATGTTTCGAAAAAACCCTCCTTACACCCCAGCTAGAGCGCACTAAAGAAATCATAAATAAAAGTCAACATTCTTTCCGGGGCTGGCGTTTTAATCCGGTATCCTCCGGTTAGAAAGCGAGTGCCTTGATGACTAGGCCAAGCGCCCACGCTTCCCAATGTGAACTGAAGCATACGATTCGTCTGGCCGATACTGCAAACAAGCCCCACCTCCCCGAAGGGATCGTGAGGAAATGCGAATGCATCTGGGTGCACCCGATGAGTGTGCGATTAATTAGTGAAGAGCGACGAAAATGTGCACGTAGAGGCGTAATGCTCGAGTTGCATTGTGTTACACATCGTCCTAGTGGTATCGTTGCCGCGAGAGGTTCGACTTCACCGACTTCCATCGCTATCAAGACGCCAAAGCGCGCACTCCCTGCATGATATATATAGGTCCGAGCGCGGGGAGGAGCGCCCGAGCTCTCTGTCCGCCGAGCGAGCTCCGCGATGCGAGCGCCCTCACCGGGTACACTCCTCATCTCTATCACCCTACGCTGCACAGCGATGCGAGCGCCATCACACGCCCGCGCGCTCCTCCTCTCCCTTAGCCTCCGCCACTCACCACCTACTCTGATTGCTAGGCGCGGCGCAGCTGTTGCTAGGGGTGAGGAGGGGCGCGCGCGGAGAGATAACGCCTGTGCGCACGCCGGCCAGGGACGCAGGACAACCCCCTACTAAGAAATGCATTCGCATTTAAAACAAGTGGTAAGGAGTGCACTTGCTTTGGCCTCTTCATAGAAATATGTCATGTTGGCGGAAAAAATGATCTCATAGAGAACGCGCAAGGTTGATATAAGCAATCGCGTATTTCAGCAAAATTCCGAATTCGAGAAAATGGAATTCCAATCCCACGTTTTCATGATAGCGTGATGGCCCCTTCATTGGGTCATTCTACAGGCTGTAAGGAACATCAAAGACGCCACGCCAATTCAGCCCCAAAACAGCGCTCCCGGGACTACGGCTACATATAACGAAAGGAAAAACAAAGAAAAAAGACGGAAAGAAAGCAGTACGTCAGGCACGCCGACGCCAAGCTTGGCGTCACACCATTTCGTTATTGTAGAATGGCTCCTGAGTTTTAAATGCGTAGCTCTTCTGGGGGGCCCGCCTTGCCGTCCCTATATCTCGTGTGGCGTGCTCACGCTCACAGTCAAGTGTTCTATACAGGCCTAAAACAAGGTCAGTAATCCTCAAAACCAGGGTAAAATGAACGAAGAAATTTTTAAATAATATAATCAAGAGAAATAACCAAGAATCAATCCTAATATTTGATATAAAATTGCTGCGAACGCTTCAGAAATATACGACTGACACCCGAGCCGCACAAGGGAGGGCGCCACCACCTCGCCGAGCGAGCAATTGCTCCTCCAACCGGCGCTTCGCCGGGGCTTCTTCGCTACATCTGAAAGAGACACAACATGCGGGATACGCTGCAGGCGACACCTATCTCAACTGCCGTGACGAGCAGGAACTCAATAAAGCCTTGCAAAAAGTAGCGAGCATGCCGCACACGGAGTTTGCGAAGCTCCTTTACAAGATCTTACTCATGAAGGGGGAACCGTACATGGTTGCCTCGAACACTGACGCCATCGGCAGTTTGGTTTGCGGAGCAGTAAGAACTCTACGAGTGGGAATGGCTGGGTGCCCGTGCTACGCACTTCGTCAAGTTTCACAGTAGAGGAGCTCCATTTAGCGCAATATTTAGAACTACACCAATTGGTACACAAGATTTTTTGGTCATTATAGAACGTGAGCTGATTGCATAATCAGAGAACACGGAACCTCGTAGGTGCATCGAAGGATTTCCTGTAAGTGCATGGACGGAAGTGGCCACATTGCTTACACACTTCTAGTTAATTGCTTTTAGAACATATATACTGTAGGCATTAATTGGACTTCATCTTCCTCATCTGTACATAACCATCATGAGTCATTGGCTCGGACGTCTTTTTGGTCGGCGCCATCTTGCCTTTGGCGTAATAAAGCGTCGGCTTAACCGCTTTATTTCAAGTGGTGGAGGAGCTTTACAATCCCTTCGACCTCTCTTCTGCTAAATATCTCTCCTGGAGCTCCGTTGGGGACGCCTTGGCCTCTGGATTATCCGATTACAAGCATATGGCTTTGACGTAATTTACAAGGCCAGAAAGAAGCATCAAGATGCCGATGCTCTATCACGATGTCCATTGCCGCCAACATCAGAGCACGTCACGTCACCTTGTCAAGTTGGCCGCACTGAGGACACATCGTCGATTGCATCCATTTCTTCCCTGCCTTCAGCCAACCGCCCTTCTGTCCTTTCCACTCACCAGCGTGCTGGTTCTTATTGCAGTGACATCATCAGTCGCCTAAGTGGTGCTTCGTCTTCTCCTAATGCCAAGCTACGAAAACAGCTCAAGCTATTCAAGTTTGAAGACGACGTACTCTATCGGTACATTTTTCACCCGCAAGGCCATCGATGGGTCCCCGTCGTACCGCGGGCTCTTCGCGGGGAAGTTCTTCGGGCTTCACACGACGACCCAACGTCAGGCCACTTTGGATACCACAAAACCCACGAGCGCATCCGCAGCCGGTTCTTCTGGCCAGGTCTTTCCACGAGCGTAGCTAAATATATTGCCTCGTGCGCGCTTTGCCAACACCGCAAGCGGCCTACTACTGTCCCAGTCGGGACCCTACAACCACTTCCTTGCCCAGCACATCCGGTCTCTGTCGTCGGAATTGACCTATTCGGGCCCCTCCCAACTACCCCAGACGGCAAGAGATGGATCGTCACCCCTGTTGATCACTTGACCCGGTACGCTGACACGGCCTCGATAACTTCAGGAACTGCTTCCGAAGTAGCAACCTTCTTGAAAGCTATCTACCTACGGCACGGAGCCCCTCACGTTCTTTTGAGCGACCGAGGCAAGGCGTTTCTCTCAAGCACGCTTAGTGAAGTTCTCCAAGCGTCAAACACAATACACAAGACAACGTCTAGCTACGACCCACAGACAAATGGTTTGACGGAGAGATTTCATCGCACGCTGTGCGACATGTTATCCATGTATATCCAACCTGACCATCGTAACTGGGATGCGGTTCTCCCATTTGTAACGTTTGCGTATAATACGTCAGTTCAACGGACCACAGGCTACTCTCCGTTTTTCTTAGTATACGGACGCCAGCCAACCTCATCACTCGACGTTTCTTTCTTCTCTGGACCCGTCAACTGTTCACCATTCATTTGCGACCAGTTTCTGTACCGGGTTGCCCAATGCCGTCGTCGCGCCCGTGTAAACACCGAAGCTAGCCAAGAAGATCGCAAAAATCGCTACGATGCCACTCACCACGACGTTTTCTATCGCCCTGGTGACCCTGTACTCCTATGGACGCCTGCACGGACACCTGGCTTATGCGAAAAGCTTGAATCTCGCTATATTGGCCCCTACACAGTTATAGACCAGACCTCGCCGGTGAACTACCGTGTTACACCTGTTCATGCCTCCACTGACCAACGCTGCACGTTTCGCGTCTCAAACCCTTTTATCTGCGTTCCACAACGTAATTCGCGGCCAGGCTGGCCGCTTTCGACAACGGGGGAAATTAGTGTAGGCATTAATTGGACTTCATCTTCCTCATCTGTACATAACCATCATCAGTCATTGGCTCGGTCGTCTTTTTGGTCGGCGCCATCTTGCCTTTGGCGTAATGAAGCGTCGGCCTAACCGCTTTATTTCAATACAACTTCTTATCCATATTTTTTCACATTTTTTATCTGCTACGTTAATGATATTTTAAACGTGTCGAGCGACTTTTGTACTGACCCTAAGCCTTGCCGGATGTCCATGACCGCATTTCCTTCTTTCTGTGAGCGTGATCAAGTAGACTTTGCGTAAACTACTGCCCAGTAGGAAAATTTATTTGTCGGAATTTCAAAACCACAATTCACTTTTATTCTCCTAGAACTATACTGTTCGTGCGCCACAACAAGACAGAGGTTATGTACCAATGAATTGATTCTCCATTAACTATCCCTAACTCTTCGCAATCTAGGGCCCTGAAAACATTCTGTAAGTACGCGTTCAAGATCAGTGAAGAGATGGTGTCTCCCTCACTTACACCCTTCTTTATCGGGATTTTTCGGTTTCTCTACGGATCACTATGATGGCTGTGGGGCCGCTGTAGATTTCTTCTAGTATCGACAACAGGAAATGTACAAACCATTCCATTACCAGAGTTAAATTCGAGTGGTTGCAATGCTGCGAGTTCTAGCACTTATGCTTACCTTGGTTGCACTGTAATGTCAACGTGAAAAGCTTTCGACGCTAAAATGCTCATTCTTCAACCTTCGCCAGCCACTTGCGCCAAGATCGGTCGCAGTCCATATGACCCGTACGACTCCCAGCGAAGGTAGGTCTAGCGCATCTGCCGAGTCCGTGTGTACATGCTGTCGGCGCTTCTGGGTTTAAGGACACGCGATTCGGGTGTGTAAGAATGAGTGTACAGTAGAGCTTTAGTATCGGTTAACCTGAATGAACCATTTTTTCTTGCGTATGGTGTCCGTACAAGAAGCGATGGGCATCTTACGACGCGCTTTCACCTAACGCACCCCGGCAACCACCGAAAGCCGCCGGGCGCACTCGCCGGCATTTCGCTGACACAGACTTGTCACTTAGTACGCCTTGTTGAACTAACACGATGGCATACTTTCTTGCACATTCAATTTGGTGTTTGGCCATCGGTTATATATATATAGTTGCACCTATCGCTTGAGATGCAAATCAGTACACTAACACGGCCGCTGTACTTGTGTATCGTCGATTGCTCGAGAAAATACACGATATTCAATGTCATTCGTGGTCGGCAGCTGTTTGTGTGCAATGAAGACGCGAATTTTATTTGAAAAGAAAGATCGCGTCTATCTTCAGTATGCGACCCGTAAAGATGAAGCCGAGCGGTGAGCTCGGTTTGAACTAGTCTTTTTACGGCACGAGTGTTGCGCTGCAGCGTGGCGTAGTGGTAAAGACTTCGGCTGAGAATCTCTGAGTGGCAGGTTCGTTTCCTCCTGGCAGAACTTCTTTCTTTCACGGCTCTTTTTTTAATGCTTTATTGTCTACCTTATTTCAGTCGCAATTAGGTTGTGTCGTAAACTACGTTGGCCATGTGTTAGAAGTTGCCGATATTCGAGGCTTCGAAGCTGCCTCTGTTGGCGTTTCAGAAATCGAAGGCTGAAGATCACAAACACTTTCATTTGTTATTGCTGAAAGCTATTCTATTGACTTGCGTATTAAAGTGACATCTGCGGCGTCTACGCTTGGAGGAATATGGCTAAGAGACAATTATACATCGCTGAGCGGCGTCGGCCAGAAGCTCGCGCTAGTTTGTACTCCGTCTACTTGGGAGGGAGTTCCCGACCCTGTTCACGCTATGTCGGGGCGGGAGTTCCGTCGATTGGGAACTCTATCAGAGTAGCAGAGAGTTCGCGGTCTCTTTTACTCTGCCTTCAAGGAAAGAGTAAGTTCCGCGGCTAATTCTCCACTACTCCCCCACGGCGTTAAAGAAATCTGGCGAAAGTACACAGTCGCTCTACCCTTGCAGTACTCCCTCTATATCTGTGAGTGTAGCTAAGACCTAGAAATAGCTAGGTCAAACACAAGCTCCACTGTAGGTTCCAGCCTTGCGCCACTAGTGTAAGGTGCGCTTCCTTTTTTCCTCACTTTTGTATTTTACATATTCGCGTCGGATATATGTGTTCTTTCTTGATGTGCACGGTAGTATTTGATCTCTTTTCTAGGTGTGACACATTGTCGTATATTGCTTAAAAGGGAGACCTGCCGAGGATCACACGGGATCATATGCACAGTGGCTAGAGCCTGTGAGTAGACCACTTCACAGAAAGGGCCTACGCCAACTAGGTCATGGCAAAACTCTTTTAATCGGCTCTTACTATCGATGGAATAAAGGGTGCCTGTGCGTATAATGAAAGAAAATACCTTTTGTTTTCGTCTAAAAGAGTTACAACCGCACGCACCTGTCTGTTTCCTTAGTTCGTTAACCTTATTGTCTGATACGATATTTCAATGCAGTATTAAAACCTGAAGTCTAAGCGGGAGGCCACCGCCTTAGCACACAAATATCTTTTTTTTTAGCTATGTAGGTAGACGTAAATTTAATGTGCCCTAAGTTCAAGGACACTGCTGGACAGGAATCACTCTTACTGCAGCTTAAAGAGGTCACGAAGCACACCGCGGTCTTGTTGAAAAAACGATTCCGCCAGCTCCACTTCGCGAACACTCTCCAAACAGGGAACCCTATGCCCGTCCTTCATCAGGCTATATCGCGCTTCTATATTTTTCACGTCTTCCTCACCCTAGCGCTTAGCTTTGGTCTCTCTTGCGCAAACGTCACGGTAGGCTCCGCGACCTTATGCCCGTTTTCGCATCAAATCTCGCTGACGCTCAAGTTGGCCGGCTTCTTCATCGAGAGAATTAGAAATGTTCGCCATTGTCAAAGCGCCATCTCTACAACGCTCGCATACCATTTCCCACTCCACTGCGCCTCACCCTCACCCCATCTTGGCGAGTTTCTCAAAGGTTCACCTCTCGACCAACGTTACTAGACGAGGTGACGTAATCTGGTAACATTGTTCTCTACATCCTCCGCTCTCACCCTCGGCTCTCGCAGCATGCCGTCAACATCCTCCGCTCTTGCCCTCTCCTTTCCCAGCACGCCCTCGCCTCTCACCGCACACGCAGCCCTCCCCTTCCTACCAATCCTCACTCTCACCGTACTGCGAGGCCACTTGATCAGCGCTACCACGACCCCAGACGTGACAGCCTCGAATAACAACAGCTTCGCTGCTAAATACACGTCCCGATGAAAGCAGACACGCCTGTGAACTTCTCAGCCAAATGTTACAGTCGTGTGCGCCGCGCGAAGGTTACAAGCAGAGCGCGAAGTTGCTGTTTCCTTAGGCACATAGCATTCTTATTGGTCAATAGCCGACATAAATCAAGAGCGCTATTTGGATCAGGTGCGCTTGTTCCCTTTGACTCTGTATATAATAGTTGTTGCAGAAAAGTGAACAAATCGAAATATGGAAAACTTCATTGCGAGTTTTCAAAGAGATTACTCACTTCCGGTAGAGGTCAACTGTCATCTGCTGAACTCAGCCCCTGCGCGCATCTACGAGCTTAACTTAAGTTTGGCCGCACTGCCTTGTCGGTATCGCGGCCTCTTGTGCCTCGCTTGTTTCGATTAGTGTTGAATGTCATAACTGGCATCATATCTTACCATACTTGTTTGTGGCCTTGAGTTATAACACCACGAATTGCGTGCTGACTTGATTAGTACATGCAGAGATTCAGTTGCAAGCAGGTTCTTAATTAACAGGCCGGAGAGCAGCCCCTCGTGAACCATGATAGTTAGATTATAGCTCAGGGATTTATTACTATTATTCTTTTGACACAGAATGCACACGATCATTCAAATTTTGGATATTACACTTCATGTCGATTATATTCCGAAGGTACGCTTATATAATTGCGGATTCAGCGGTAAGGTCAAAATAATACACACCAAATTCCAGTGTCAACTGATTGGGAATGCTTTTGCTTCCAGTCGTCTTCAAAAAACTAGAAAACGTTCGTATATCACGAGCACGCGTGCATGCACGTAAGCGTGACCTTCCATGTCGACAGAAGCTTTCGTTGACGCTGCGGCTTTTCGACTCCTATCTCATGCATCGCCGCTCGCCTAACTTCTATGGAAGGTACCACGCACAACCTGTTTCCCAGGGTCAGTGGTAGACGCAAGAAACTGGCAAGGTTAGGTGACTTATTTATTATCAATCGTTAACCTTGAGTTATCCGGTGAAGTTGTAGTGCAGGCACTGCGGTGATTTCCCGACTTTCATGCGGCCTAATCTTGGGTTTCGGTCGCTCTTCAGCCTGTTGTCAGCTGCTAGGCTCAATTCTGGAAAGGTGATACCTTGCGCTGGAGCGCGCGCGAATTTTGCACCACTGACCGTGCGCGCATGAAATTTTGCTCCGGAGTACGGGTCTTCGACTTAACGCGCATTGCGCCCAGCAAGTGGCGCCTTCCGCTGTCATCGGCTGGACAGCCAGCGAAAGAAAACGCGTTATGACCCGACATGTATGTACGCGACATCTACATCTTATAGGGCTGTGGCAAGGATGTTGTTTCGGGGTTTGTCTGATCTTTTTTCGTGCATATGGGTGATTTGTTGTGTGCGTAGATATTAAATATATCAAGTGTGAACATTCTGGAAGGATGTTAAAAGCAGAGGTTGAACAGCCGTGTGTACACCTGTGTTACTTCCACTTCAAATTGGCATAAAGGTAAACAATCAGTAGTTGAAGCAGCCAACAGCTGAAAGTAGTAGACTTGCCCCATAAAACACATGTACTATTCGGCACTTAAGCTTTTCATAGACACGTGAAGTGATGTTGTAGTAGTACGAGCAGTGGTCTTCCTTATCAAATGGACACATATTCTCAAAGCATCACAATCGACCGCACAGAGGATGTTATCGCCAGGTCACCATTCCAGCTGCATCTTTTGACACACAGGCTGAAGGTTCACGAGAGATAAGTACGAGAGGCACAGAAAAGTGATGCACAAATACAATTAAAACATTTATTCACTTTCATTGTGGCACTGGGACCTGTGAATTGCGTCCATCTTCAGCTGGCGTAGAAGCTTCATGTGTGGTGGTTTATGACCCCTTTAACAATACCTCGGTCAAAACAGCGTGACCGCCGTGGCAGACGTGCACACATGTTCTTGGTGATCTTGAACTTGCAGGAAGGACCACGCGTGTAGCTATTGCACAAAGAAGACTGGAAACTTGGTTGGGCGGTGCACAAATCAATTGACAAAGTACCGCGCAAAAATGAAAAGTACGGTGCGAGTGTTTTTTTTTTTTTTTTGACGTGGTGAAGAACGCGGTGAAACGATTTCTAGAACACTTATTCCTTGGCGCCCACTTGCACGGGGTGTCCACTGTACATTAAAGCACCTAAACGTTAGTCCTCCGAAAGAACACATTCGTTTTAAAAGTGCGGCATAGGTCTGCTGCAGCAGTATTGATATGCGCGCCTCATGCTCCAAATAAATTACATCAACCGCCTCCTCGAAACCACAGTGCGAGGGAAAGTACGCCGACATAAGAGAGCTTCAAAAGATTCAAGATATGCAAAATTGCCTTTCATATAATTTATTCCTATTGTAACTCCTGTTTTGTTTGGTGGGTTCTCTGATTAGTGTATTTTAAAGACGATAGTCTTCCTTGGGGAACTTAAACGCAGAAATTTTCGTCTGTCTGTCTTTCTGTTTGTCTATCACCCGATTGAGCCACCCGGCCAAAGTTGAACCACTTGCTTACCGCCCACCCGTCTTGAACCTGTACGGCTGTTCATACTTGTGAACGTTGTCGATCAAAAAGTAAATATTACGCATATCTGAGGCGCAACATCACTAAGTCAATATTAGGTGGTGTGTTACTTTAATAGAAAATACATAGATACGTAATTCTAAAGACCCTAGTTTCTTAAGCTGCGCTGAAAATGCAGCTGCGCTGAAAATGCGACGCGCCAACGAAAGCCCTCTGCCGCGGACGAAGGAAACAACTTTCCTCCTCCGTGCCCTCTGCACAAGCTCGTTTGCCGATGTATTGCCAGATGGCGCCCATACCTCACGCAGCGCTCCTCTATCGTATTTCGACGACATTTGCAGGCGAAGCACGCAGATACGCGGCCGAGCTTTTACAAAGTACTTCAGCTGATCTAAACGCTTGCGCGAGCAATGCGTGGTACATTTGCTTTATCTCGGTATTTATTGCACACACACTTGCGCCCTTCTTGTTCAAGGTTAATGCGTAGCCACCATGAAGAAATTTTGGAATGAAAACATCACCTTCAGATAACTTTAGTTATCTTCACTTGATTTTTGCAGGTGCTAGGATTGTTGGACCGCCAGTATTTCTGTAATTAAGGTCTAAGGTTTGGTGGGGCTCCTTTTGGCAAACCCAGAATTTATTTTGTATACCGAGGAAGCATGCTGTACAGAAGTACGTGTTCTTGAAAAGCTGAAATGCTTATATTTTTTTTATTGAGAGCACTTCAAAAGACTCATGACCGAAGACCTGCAGCCAAATGGAGAAAACTAATAACATAGCTATGGCAGCTCCTATGCTTAAATAGGGCCCGCCATGCAGCACATATGGGTTCCACGAGGAAAAAACCGTCATATTGGTTCAGCATATTACAGCAATATTTTGAACACCGTTCAAAGGAGCATCGATCTGTCAAAGCAGCCACGATGCGTTCAATGCAATGAACATGAGTTCTCCAGAAATATTTGTACCGAAGCTGCGCTTTCCTAAATGGTTGGTTGGATGACTACGTCCGAGGCGGACTTGATCGGGCAACCGATGGCGATCAACCCTCAATTGACTCTAGCTTCTTCCATAGCCATCAACTTCAACAGATGTTTTATTGGATGAACAAGAAGAATCATCCTTTCATTATAAAGTGTTTTCCCTCGCTTAAGTGTCTTATGTAACACGTAACATTGGATAGCACACTCTTTTAGAGGTAATTACAATTCACAAATGTTAAGGAATGGTTTACCGACGCTGTGAAATGCATACAATCAATTGGGGTTTGTATGTGTTTCATTACCCCATCAGAATTATCTCGTAATAATCAGCAACTCTAACATTTTTCTTTTAAACTGTCAGCTATTTCACGTGTGTGTATCCAGCTGTGTGTATAGCATACCTTATTCATATACATTATGTTTTGTTTCTCGCGATGTCTGGAAAGTTGTATGACTTCTCTGCACACAACTGTTCATTTTGGACGACAAGGTTATTTATGGAGCATGTCACCTAGTTTATATTGCCTACTTTTATAAACTTGTGTGTCTGTGAGTTAAGATCTTTATGCCTGCACACATGACTCCTCAGCTGTTGGGATATTTTCTACATTCTTTATTTGCGGAAGTAGGTCGTCTAGAGTCCAAGGATCCAATTCCTGAGACCTCGTACTCCTCTTTCAACTGCCGTTTGACACGTAGAGTCGTATACCGCAGTCCTGTTTTTGCAGTGATCATCGTAATACTTCGAGCAATTCTCCGAAGGCCCTTCAGAAATCGATGTATTTCGGAGATACAGTTCGCACACTGAAAAAGTCAGAATGTTTAACAAAACATAAATTAGCATGATGCGCATCGTATCATAATATTTGACGTAGTTTTTTAAAGATTAGATTGGCCACCGCATGAAAAACACACTGAAAATCCGGTGGCGCAGCCGCCACATATGTTACTCATTCTTGTCTACTACGTGTATGAATACGTACTACCTGAGGTCCCAGGTCTCATATTTGACCGCGCAGCGGCATTGTCAACATGCCTCGGATACTAGAGTATACCAACAAGGGTGATGTGCTCGCTGTAACTCCATTTCTTCATACTGAGGGTTGCAGTATAGCGGAGATGCGCCGACAAATGAGCAGTTTGACCGACACAACATTCAATGGTGCAGTGAGGTCTACGAAATTTTAAGCAAGACGCACAGACGATCATGATGAAAACGCGCAGCCGAGGAAGCGTGTGTCAACGATGATCTTGTTGAGCGAGGGCCTCAGGCGTTCTTAGAAAATCGTCGGGCCCCAGTTTTGTTCTGATTGAGTAATTTTCCGGTCAGCTCTTTATACCATCGTTAGCGAGATTCTAGTAACGCAAACTCTCTGCGAGGTTGGTTCCCAAAATGCCCACCGGTCATCTGAACACGCAGTGAATGAGGGGCACCTTAACGTTTCGCCCGCGCTACAATGATGGCGAAGATATAGGAGCTAAATACTCACAGAGGACGGGGCATAGGTCAGTTTCGAAACTGAAGGAACGAAAGCGCAATTCAAATAGTGGCAGCACTGATTCCCTCAGACTAAATATGTTCAAGCGAACCTTCTCCAGCAAGAAGTGTACGGCTACTGTGTTCTGAAGAAGGAATGGTGTTCTCTTGTCGCAATTCATGAAACCTGGCACGATCATCTGCGCAGCCTTTTACAGAGGGACTATCAAACGTTTTTGAGGGAAACAGCCCAAGAATGCCACAGGCATTTGAAACAAATGTTTTGGAAAAAAACGTTCTCACTCTTTAACAAAGGAACGTTACGATTGCTGTTATCCTGCAAAAGACCACAATTACGTAAACGGAGCCAAGCTTTTATACAGCAACGACTACAGCCTTAAAATATTCTATAACTGCGGGTTGAAATGCAGTAGTGATCACAATATTCAAAATGTTATTTTGCCAACAGTTGAAAATTAAATCTGGTAGACTGAGAATAAAGAATATTCGATCGTCAACATGATCATGAATGTTTCTAGATTGACGACTCTGTCGCTTCGGTGACAGTTGAATTTTAAGCAAAAGTGCCTTTTTCCTGTCCTCAATATAGCGTCGATAGTCCCATAAAAGCTTGGGCTACGCGCCTGCTCACAATCAGATGATTAAACCAAGAAACGTTACCCCTCTCTGTCAACGCTTCGTTTCTTTAAGTTTTTTCATTGGTGCTTACTATTCAAAAAGTATTAGAAAAATATTCTGTATTTATACTACGCGATTTTCGATGCGAGTACCGAATTGAACAGAGTGGTATTCGATGCGTTATTCAAATTTTCTAAACATTCGCACACGCCTACTGTTTTCACGTCTTGTACTGTAGAATTCCGGCTATGACTCTTAAGCAAGACGCGTCCCGGTGTTTTCTACCGCAGATATCCACGAATTGCTGTTCACCAGACACTGTACCAATCGCTCACGGTCCCTTCTTTACCTTATGGGCTCTTTTACACCTTCAGCTTTAACAACCTCCAAGCACGTTCCTTCCTCGTCGCCAGCTTGTTGCTTGGCCATTCCCCACGTGCTTCCTTCCGCGCCGAAGTCGGTCGCCTTAGCAAGAGATTATGCCCCATGAACGATGGTTAAATAAGAAGACCCTCCTAATAAGCTGCAAGACTTACGCATTCGACTTGTCCTTATACAACGTAATCCTTTGTCGCAACGTTAACACAGAAATCCTCAGGACAGAAGCCCGCACAGTCCATACAATACGGTCTCAGTTATTTTTTTTCTGTATTGCTCCACCCGGCGCAAGCTCACAACAATTCGCGAGAACCAGGCTAACGTGCGAACGAAAATCTCGAATCAGACTTCATCAGCTCGCTTGCGAAGTGTGTTCGTTGCTACTCGTGTCATCGGTACGTGAGCCTACCTGTCATCACTTCCGCTTATGACATGTTGCCACCTCTTCCTGTCTGCAACCATTCGCTGCCATATCGAGATCCTACTTTCTTCAGAAACATGCTACTCCTCATCAAGATGTCTTACATGAGTGAGTATGACCGTAACTCCACTGCCTGGGCTCATTACACTCGTCAGGCTAATCTCTAGCAGGTAGCGGAATATAAAGTACAACGTAATACGGCGTTAGACACAATATTAATAATATGCGAGGGATTATTGGTCAGCTGCCAGCTCGCAAAAAGATCACGTGCTACGTGACGCCAGAAAGGCAGAAAAAGAGTGTTCCACACTCGCCGCCATGGCTGCGAATGGCGCTGACTAACACTCCAAGGTTTAAATGCACATATATACCCCATAAAGTGGACGGGAGGATGACCGCCGCCGTAGCTCAGTGGTAGAGCATCGGACGCGTTATTCGAAGGTCGCAGGTTCGGTCCCTGCCGGCGGCAAGTTATCTATTCGCCCACTTTACTTTCTTCACATTTATATTCTAAATACTACAGACAACACCCCCTATACTTTCCTTGGCGTTATTGTCTGTTAGTTCTCATTAATATTGTGTCTAACAAAGAAAAACGAGCCCTTAAGAGTCATCTTCTTTCCTTCATTCATAGCAAGGGTCTCGTTCTGGCAGACTTGATGCCTTCAGGTAGTATGCGAGGGATTATTGGTCAGCTGCCAGCTCGCAAAAAGATCACGTGTTACGTGACGCCAGAAAGCAGAAAAAGAGGGAAGTGGAGACGGGTATGGGAGATAGGGGAAGGGAGAGGGGTAGGGGGAGGGAAAGTGGAGAGGGGCAGTGGAGGGGGTATGGGAGAGGGGGAGTCGAGAGGAGGAGTGGAGAGGGGAAGGGGAGAGGGTAGAGAACATGGGGAATGGTGAGGGGGAGTGGAAAGGAGGTGTGTGGAGAGGGTATGCGGATGCGCAGTAAGGGCGGCCACGCCGCACACCACCACCACCGGTTTGAGCTCAGCCTTAAGATACTTCGCATCTAAAAGAAATTACACCATCTCCCGCTAAAGGGGACCATCAGGCGATGCGAAGCCGGAGCACTTGCACGATCGCGTTCCGTTGGCGTTCGTTGGGCATACTACCGACCTCGCGTCGTGGAACGCGAAGAGGGACGCTACGCGCGTCGTATCTTCCGTCTAGCCTGGCCGTTAATTCTCACAGGGCGAGCGGGGAACGCGGTCGACAGGCGGGCGAGAGGGGGGCAGCGTAGGAGAGGAGAGAGAAGGGGGGGACGCGCATGCGCTCGAGCTCATCGCGGCGTTGCGCCGGAGAGAATTTCGGCATGTCTAGCCCGCGTTTCAGAGGAAGAGTGGAAAGGGGGAGGGGAGAGGGAATGTGGAGAGGAGAGGGAATGTGGAGAGGGGGAAGGGGAGAGGGAAGGTGGAGAGGGGGAGGGGAGGTGGAAAGTGGAGAGGGGATGGAGAGAGGGTGAGTGGAGAGGAGGCGTGTGGAGAGGGTATGCGCATGCGCAGTAAGTGTGGTCACGCCGCGCACCACCACCACCACCGGATTGAGCTCCGCCTTAAGATACTTCGCCCTGACATTAGTTAGTAGCTTCGCAGAGAGGGCCAAAAGCATGTCAGCTGGCACAGCACCGCATTCAGCAATGCATCGACGCAGACGAGGATTAGCGCTCGTCTTCGTTGGTCTTTTGTCCCGTGCCTTTTTTGCGATGTAATCACTATTTGAAATGGAATACCAACGAGCCCGTATTCAGACCTTGCTTCAGGTTATATCAAGGATTTCTCGTAGCGCGAAATTTGAAGATGGCTCAAGATAGTTAATAGAACTGTAAGAATATTAAACATTGTCGGCGAATCAAGGGTGGTCCGCGGAAGCCGAGGTCTTGAGCTACAACCGAAGAAAAGGATTTTTACATTGTTGCGGCGGCAGCCAAGTCAGTGTGGCCAATCCCCCTCGTGGGTATGAGCCAGTCTCCTTAGGGCAAACAAACAAACAAAGCCAAGCCTTTCTGCTCCGGAGATCAAAAAGACCCTTGGCTTGAGATCATCGATGACAACGGTCAAGCGACGCCTACGGGTATTGCATCTCAAGAGCAGAATTGCAGCCCAGAAGCCTCTTCTTCGCGCCCAAAGCAATAATAATAATAATAATATCTGGGATTTAACGTCCCAAAACCACCATATGATTATGAGAGACGCCGTAGTGGAGGGCTCCTGAAATTTCGACCACCTGGGGTTCTTTAACGTGCAATCTAAGTACACGGGCCTCAAACATTTTCGCCTCCACCGAAAATGCAGCCGCCGCGGCTGGGATTTGATCCCGCGACCTTCGGGTCCGCAGTCGAGTGCCATAACCTCTAGACCACCGTGGCGGGGCCGCGCCCAAAGCAAAGAAAAATGACTTCAGTTTTCTAGACAGCATGCGCAACGAACAACTCAGGAATGGAAGCAAGTCGTCTTTACAGACGAGTGCACGTTCACTACAACGTGCGATCAGCAAGCCCCGTATTAGGCGCCCTGAAAACAGCCGGTAAGCTACACGATGATCGTGGTGTGTTGCAAACTTGATTTTAAGAACGAAATGTGTTTCCAACTTGGCCTTCAAATTTTGTATTGTAAATAAGTTTGTGTACACTGTACAAAATTTTTCTTAATAAAGAAACAGAAATTGTCTGGCAGCTGGGCTGCCAGAAAACTTCTCTTTCTGATCTCTGTTTTTACGTTTTTGTTATTTTACATGTCTCTTCTGTTCTGCTAACACAAAACTTCTCTAATTTACATAGTTCTGTTTGTTTTCAGTAACAGAAAATATCTGTAATATTACATGTTTTGTTTTGTTCTCAGTAACAGTAAATTTTCTATAATTTCGAATGGCTTTTTTCTTGTCAATAACGGAAAACTTCTCTACCTTGACATGGTTTTTTCAGTTCTCACTAACAGCGAATATCTGTAATTTCACTACACTTTTCGTTTTTAGTACAGATATCTTGTGGGACTGGAGAAGTTTTTTTTTTCAATTTGTTCAGTACAGGAAGTTTCTGTAATTAAAATGAGCTTTCTGTTTTAAGTAACAAGAAATTTTTGAAATTGTACTTCTTTCTCTTCACAGCAGTGTCAGGTGACAAATATTCTGCAATTTGACAGGTTACGCAAACTAAAATATATGTGGTGCAAGAACAGAAAATCTCACAAACAGAACGCAACACAATTTTTTCCATCTGCATTGTCCCCTTTATAGCATGCATCCTCTCTCACAAATTCGTTAATTCAGTACACCATAGAGTGAAATGCAAACAAGTTTATTGACATAAAACATAGAAGTTCAGGCAATTGCCAACATGGGTATCTTGAAGTACGAGATTCCCAGAATATCACGAGCGGTCACTATGCGTTATTCTAAGGTCGTAGGTTCGGTACCTGCCAGCAGCTGCTTTCTTAACATTTGCTTCGTAATGACTATAAAATAACATCCCCTGTAGTTGCTTGGTTTTCTTGTCTGTTGCAATAAATGTTGTGTCTAACAAAGAAAAAAAATCACGCCACATCCACGAAGTGAATGATGATGAGTGGGCAAAGCTCCGGAGGTAATCTGGTAAATTTTCAATCCTCGTAAATTCTGCCCACTCATATATGACGTTAAGCTCAGGGGAACGTTGCCGGAGGGACGCCGCCGCTTCCCGCTCTCACATTCCGTGGTCCGCTTTTCGTTGCGCACTATTCGCAGCGGCGTCCTTGGCGCGCACCGTACCGGGATCCACCCGGCGCCACGCTCGCTTGGCGGCAGCCTCTCAAGCTCGCACCGCGGGATCCTGCCGACGCGCACGAGCCGCAGCGGCCTTCCGCACCCGGCGCTCCTCATCGTCCATGGTCCACGAAGCGCCATCCGACACGTACGGCGACGATCCAGGAGAATAAGAGATAACGGGCGCGCCGGCGCAACCCCGCGCAGCCCGCGCAGCAGCCAATCGGAGAGCAGCGGCACCTCCAATGCCATCTATTGTCCAATCAGCCACTCTCCATATTGCACACATCTCTATGGGACAGCGCCATCTAGGAAACTAGACGAGAAATGGCGATGACGACACAGAATGCGCACAGCGTCATCTAGTATATCGTCACCCAACTGCAGTTTGCATGCATCACTATGGAACAGCGCCATCTATTGTATGACAAGGGAGACGCTACTGGGTACGCCGGAGGGAAGAGGGATTTCCCTAGACCATAAGGAGCTACGGCCTAAAACAAGCCATTACAATTCCCATTGCGTTCACTATGCCCACACTATCACAAGGGGTAGAGATTAAGGAATCTCCCGGGGATTTGTTCGAGTTGGCAGGCACATATGTTTAAAAGTCAAGTCAAGGGACCTAATCAATGACGTCACTTTCAGGTTCAGGTTGTGCTGTTTCCCACGTGTATGCTCAGTCTTTGTGCCCTTTCCAGGAATGACAGTGGCAAGTGACCTAAAAAGAGGAGGCAATAATGTTTAACAGTTATCTAGCAACATGCTACTAAGGTGAAAAATCATGACACTCAACGAATCACTCCCTTAGCAGTTCTAATGTGGGTGGCTAAGGTTGACTGTATGCCCAAGATGGTTATAATGATTTCTAATGGCTATTTATGAGTTCAGCAGACAATACAAATGAACGTCTCTGAACGATGTTTTCATTGGATTTGTGAAAATGTAACTGTACTTTCTCTAGCGTAATTCATAGAGAGGTGTGTTGGAAGCCAACGAAAGACGCCGAAGGGAACTCCTTCCTTCTTCTTGGTACAACGCAAGCAGGCAGCACAGCTGTATTGTTCTTCCGAAGCTTTTTTCCCTATTGACCTGGCGAACATACTGTATGTCGTGAAGTGATATTTTGTATAAGCAAGGCGAGTGAATGAGAAATCCACCTTAACCACACGCATAGCAGAGGAATTTTACCTGTGGATTTCTCCCATGATGTAAGTGCCATTCTCTGTGACCTCCCAGAACATAACTTCCAGGAGAGCCGGGCTCAAACACAGACTTCTGAAGTGTGCATTACGGGTAATGCAGCCGTCATTACCTTCTTCACGTATTTTCGGAATAGCCCCATAGCACAGGCTTGTTAATGCGTTTGCGCTGGCCACGCGCAGCCCACAGATACACCCGCATTTTACATAACCATGCATGTAGCAAGATATTTCTGAAAGACAAGCAATATAACGCCTTTGAGGTTATTGCACATTGTTACCGTACCGGTTGCCTGTGAGCTCAGTGTGCATGGCGCTAAGGTAGGCGCACATTAGTTACATGCAGTTTGGAATCTGAAACGGCTGCGCTATATTGTGAAGACGTACGCAACAGTTGGACAAGCTCTCCGGCCTCGTATAGTTCATTCTAAGCTGCTACAAAGTAGACACTAATAACAGCACCGTGCACTGTTGGTGCGACTTACAGACAAGTATCGATTACACACGAGAGTGTTTTCCTCGCAAACACCGAACACGCGATGCCATTTTACCTAAATGACGTCTGCGACGAAAAGTAACCCTGGTTGCGATGGGGCCTCCGGATTGAGTGCTGCTATACAGTCTCTTTCGGTCGTGAGCTTGCTCGATCCGAATAAAAAATGGGCCTATTGGATGCGATCTAGGCTAGTACAATAGCCTTACCCACACGGACACACAATATATCCTTTAAAAAATGCTAATATGTGTTATAGTAACAATTCCGACTACATAATACACAAATATGATTTCTGCTTTGGCCCTTCGATGGAAAGCACGAGCTCACCCAAACCCGTTTTCGTCGTGAGACCACATCGGAGCTACAATTGTCGATTACGATCAAGAAATTAGATCCCGGTCGGACTCCATCGCGATAGAAGGGGACCATGTGAGAGCGCCATAAGCAAAGAAACACACCCATAATTTCGGTAATTAAACATCTGCGGCAGTTTTATCATTTAATGTAAAGCATGCTAGGCATGAACTATGATGAAATGTTTACTGCCCGCTGAAGGAAATGTGCTCTGTTGCGCTATTTCACGTACCAGTTCATGTCGTTTCCGCCGCGTTGTGGAGGTCCTGGAGGCTCTGGATCATCCATTTCCCGAGTTGTAGACCGTGGTGGTGCGTCACTATAAGCGTCGAAAACCAATTCCAATGTTGTATGCTCAATCCGTGCTCGGAGAGCGGGATCCATCGGCGTGCTGTTATGCCTGCTGCTGACGTACGCGCACAATAGAAAACAAGCCGCACACATTAAGGGAAACACAGCGGATTAGACAACAGTATCAATGCAAATAGATCGCGTCAGCACCTCGACCCCAGACGCGATACACCGAACCGGACCGCACATCTATATACTGCGCAGTGAGAAGCAGCCGGCCGGAACTATTAGTGGCGAGCAGCAGCATTCAGCAGCGCCAAGCTACGCCGAAAGGAAACGGCACAACACTGAATCAAGCTGAAGTGATGCACTGGGTGGTGCGGCTCTAACGGTGCTGCCATTTCCTTTGGAATGAAACGAGTTGAGAGGGAGTGCGTCCAGTAAATATAGCTATCACTATATCTGCGGTCCTACTTTAGCTTTTCAAAAAATTCTTTCGACTACATATTCCAGCGAGGCATCCGACTCATTGCAATGTGTGTTTCACGCCAAGCGCGCGGGGTGGTTTATGACCTCGTTAACACTACCGCCGTCAAATCAGCGTCAGCGGAGTGGCAGACGTGCGCACACATTCTTGGTGCTTTTGAGCTTGCAGGAAGGACCATCATCATCATCATCATCATCATCAGCCTGTCTACGCCCACTGCAGGGCAAAGGCCTCTCCCATGTTCCGCCAATCAACCCGGTCCTGTGCTTTCTGCTGCCACGTAATACCTACAAACTTCTTAATCTCATCTACCCACCTAATTTTCTGTCTCCCCCTCACGCGTTTGCCATCTCTTGGAATCCAGTCAGTTACCCTTAATGACCACCGGTTATACTGCCGACGTGCTACGTGCCCGGCCCATATCCATTTCTTCTTCTTGATTTCAAGAAGTTTCACGATGTCCTTAACCCCAGTTTGTTCCCTGACCCACTCTGCTCTCTTCCTGTCTCTTAAGGTTACACCTATCATTTTCCTCTCCATCGCTCGCTGCGTCGTCCTCAATTTAAGTTGAACCCTCTTTGTAAGTCTCCAGGTTTCTGCTCCGTAGGTAAGTACCGGTAAGATGCAGCTGTTATATACCTTCCTCTTGAGGGATAGTGCTAGATTACCATTCATAATTTCATAATGCTTGCCGAATGAGCCCCAACCCATCCTTATTCTTCTAGTTATTTCAGTCTCATGGTTCGGCTCCGCGGTTACTACCTGTCCTAAGTAGACGTACTCCTTTACAACTACACGTATGGAAGGACCATACGTGTAGCTATTGGACACAGAAGACTGGAAACTTAGTTCGGCGGTGCACAAGTGCATTGACAGAGTATCGCGCAAAAGTGGTTAGGACGGCGCGCACTGATTTTCTTTTTTTACGTGATGAAGGACACGGTGAAATAATTTCTAGAACACGTACTGCGGGACGCCCACTTGCACGGGGTGTCCACTGTACACAAAAAAGATGGATGACCCCCCCGTCATAGGAATCGCTTTAACACGAAAGTGGAAAGTGTCCTCACAGAAATTGGTTATTGTTTATAGTGCATTGGTATATGAGAATTTTACATTCTCTACCGTTGTTTGGCAGATATAGCACTGCTTGATGTGGACGCACCCAAAATCACGCCTTGTGACACATCTCCGTACCAACGACTAACGCCCATGATCATGATTTAACCCTTGAGATAGCTGAAACTCTTAGCATATACATGGACACCACATATGGTGAAACCGTGCAACGATGGCATCAACAAGCACATAATAACCACTGATACTCCAATGCACCCCTACAAAGCGTCGTGAAATGCGAAGAGAAACTCTACGCGCGTCGTGCCTTCCCTCCAGCCTAGCCGTTACTTCTCACAGTGCGAGCGGGGAACGCGGCGCGACAGCCACGCGAGCGTCGGAGAGCTATTTTTCGATATGGATGGATGCTACGAGCGAGGCTTGGCCTAAAGCCGCCACTTCACTATGTGTTAAAACTGTGACAAAATTAACTTGAAACGTGCCGAATGCGACAGTCGTAGCAACGACGCATTTTTGTTGTTTTTTTTTCGAGCTTGGTGGCGCAGATATCACCGTCTCCTTATAAAGGGGGCGCTCATAGCATCCATCCATTCATCTATAGTGAACTAGCTCTAGTTCACTATACATTCATCCAAGAGGACTGTGAGAGCAAAGTGTGAAAAATAAAAGGCGCGTTCATGTAGCCTCCGCAATGTGTTTGGCGGTAGCTCAGTGAGCTAAACGCTTGCCCGCCAGGCATCGTCGAGTACCGAGGGGTGATGGGTTCGACTCCGTTCAGCGGAACTTTTTCTTATAGTTTTTTCTTTGCCATCTGATGACATTCATTTTGCTGACGTACTTCTGTGACGGAAATACGTCATGAAAGCCTTGGTGGACCCCAGCATAAAACACTTTCGTGTTAAAAACGGTGAACAGTAGTCTTCTGAAAAAACACGTCCAGGTTTGAAGTACCGCAATGGTATGCTGCAGCAGTATTGATACGCGCGCCTCATGCTCCATATAAAAAATAACGAACTGGCTCCTAGAGACAACAGTGCCAGGGAAAGTACGCTGCCGTGAGAGCTTTAGAAGCTTCAAAATGTGGCATACTTGCATTTCATATAACTTATTATCATTCTAACTCCTGTTCTGATTTGGCGATCTCCCTGATTAGTCTATTTTTACAAAGTATTTCAGCCGATCTAAATGCTTGCGCGAGCAATGTGTGGTACATCTAGTTTATGGCGGTATTTATTACACATACACTTGCGCCCTTCTCGTTCAAGGTTAATGCGTAGCTACCATGAACAGATTTTGGAATGAAAACATCTCCTTCAGAAAACTTTAGTTATCTTAAGTTGACATGCGAACGCGCTAAGATTGTTAGACCGCCAGCAGACAACATAGGACCGGACCTTCTCGAGGAGCGATGGCTAAGCGCTCTGACTAGCTCAGAACTACAAGAACAACTGTGGGCAATCCAGCGGGCCCGGGCAGCGGTGGAAAGGCTATGCCTCACCGCACATAATGCCCGGGTGGCCTGAGCCCGGGCCGGCAACCTTGCAGGTGTTTTGTTTTTCTTAATAAAGTTTTTTCCGTCCGTCCGTCCCAGTTCTATAATTATGGCCAAAGTTTGGGTGGGGCCCCTTTCGGGGAACCCAGAAATAATTTTAGTATTCCGAGGAAGCATGCTATACAAAAATACGTGTTCTTGAAAAGTTGAAATGCTTTTTTTTTATTGTGAGGACTTAAAAAGTCTCGTGAGGAATGACTTCCAGCCAATGAATAACCCATTAGTCTCACACGCGCTTCTTTTTGTCATATTTATGTAACTAGTCTGTTGCACGCGTAGCCGCCGCCTTGCGCAAGCCGCGCCCTAATGTCTGGGAACCTTGCAGATTATCATCGAACCTTCTCATAGGCTTCAGCGCGCAAATACGAACAGTGGACATTATTGTCGAACTAACGCGGATACCTGCGTTAAGGCTCGAATGCTCGATGCCGCATGCATAAATGCCGCCGCGCCTTACTGCACGTCATATTATCGACGGCCGACGCTCTTTTCGCTGCTATCAGTGTAATGCATGCCTTGTTTGCAGTTTGACTTTCCGTTTGCCGGCCACAAGTTTGGCCAAATAAAGAGTTACTTATTTTGGAGTTCTGCTGGAGTCTTCTTCACCGTCACGACCACGTGACACCTGGTGGAGGTGCTGGCTATCGACCGCCGTGCTTCTCGCATACAACATGGCCGCGCAAGAAGTGACGCAGATGAGGCCATACAAGTTGGTATACGGAAGGAACCCGGCAACGACGCTCGACGCTATGCTACCCAACGTCACCAACGAAGAAAACCTCAACGTAACTATCTACCTTCAGTGCGCCGTAGAAGCCCGACAACTCGCCCGCCTACGCATAAAGATTCAGCAGACTACCGACAGCCGCCGTTACAATCTTCGACGAGGCTTGGTGGACTACCAGCCCGGCGACCGTGTTTATGTCCAGGCGCCAATACGTCGACGTGGATTTAGTGAACAACTTCTTGGGCAATACTTCGGGCCATACAAGGTTATTCGACGTCTCGGCGCCCTAGAGTACGAGGTCATCTCGGACGGCATCACGAAGTCTCTGCGGCGCCGCGCGGGACCTGAAGTCGTTCATGTCATGTGCCTTAAGCCGTTCCATACGCGTTAGGGAACATAAAGACTGCTTTTCCCTTTATCATTGTACTTTATTTGTGTATGCCCTTTTTCTCCCTTCCATGTATGCCCTTTTTCCCCTTCCATGTTCTGTAACAAGCATCGGGACGACGCGTTTTCAGAGGGGGGCAATGCCACGCGTGCTTCTTTTTGTAAATTTTATGTACTAGTCTGTTGCACGCGTAGCCGCTGCCTTGCGCAAGCCGCACCCTAATGTCTGGGAACCTTCAGATTATCTTAGAATTTTCTCATAGGCTTGAGCGCGCAAACGCGAGCACTTAAGATTATTCTAGAAGTAACGCTGCCATCCAGCGATTAGGATCGAATGTTCGATGACGCATGTATAAAAGCCGACGCGCCTTACCGCAGATCAGTTTATCCACGGCCGACGCTCTGTTCGCTGCTATCAGTATACTGCCTGCCTTACTTCCAGCTTGAATTTCCATTTCCCTGTCAGAAGTTCAGCCAAATAAACAGTTACGTATTTCTGTGTTCTGCTGAAGCCTTCTTCACAGTCACAACCACGTGACAATAGCATATCACTGGAGTCCGCTCTGCTTAAACAGGGCTAGCGAAGCGGCGCATATCGGTTCCATAAGGGAAAAAACATTATATTGGCTCAGCACATTAGGGCAATGTATTCAAAACCTTTCAAAGGAGCATCGATCCGCAAAACAGCCGATGCGTTCGTTGCAAAGAACATCAGTTATCTAGAAATATTTTTCTGCCGAAGCTGCACGTTCCTAAATGGTTGGTTGGATGAGTACGTCCGAGGCGCACTTTGCCGTATAACCGATGACGATCAACCGTCAATTGACACTTGCTTCTTCTATTGCCGTCAACCGCTATAGATGTTATATTTGTAGTGCAGAGGAATGACCAGCGCTGCAGCTGTAGAGGGCGCGAGTGCCAAGTCAAATATGAGGCGCCCTCTATAGGATGTACTATATAAAGGGTGTGCTGTGAATAAACAGGGACACTTCTGCTGGGGACTCGGAGCGTGCATTTTACTCCGCGGCCCTCGGGCTTCACCCTGCCTCCTCGGCCGCCTCGGCTCGAACCCTCCCACCACAGCAGCCACATCGCCAGCCCTGCGTGAGACACGAGCTGGAGCTGCCTGGCCCGTGTTTTTCTGTAACGATTTTGCTGCAACGAAGGATGCTGCGGTAATCCCCCGCCATTGAATTGCGTAGCCAAAAGCTCCCGTCCGTCATGCCTGACAACGCCGTCTCGACACGCACCACCGGTACCCTGCACCTCCACGAAAATACAGTGAAAACACTGGGCTACAAGCGGTGGTTGCGTCGTAGCAGTATCAGCGAGAACTGGATGGGCGCGGGAATGGAATGGAAACAACATTATTTAAAGTCTGGTGATGTTTGATAACCCGGGGACTTCAAGGCCTTGCCTCGACGCCGCCTCGCGGGCCCGTTTGACTGCCCATTCTTTTGTCTTGAAGTTGGAGCCGCGCAGTGCGGCTGCCCACTTCGACGCGAGAGCATCCGGAGCTACTGCCATCTGTGCTGCTGAGACAGGGCACTCCCATAACATGTGTGAAAGCGTCGTTCTAGTTGCCTGACAATTTACAAGTAGCATTCAGGTACTGGGCAGGGAAAATGTGACGCAATCGCACCGGACTGGGGAAGGTGTGTGTCTGCAGCTGTCGCCAGACGACTACCTGGCGTCGTTTTAGCTTGGGGTGAGGTGGGGGCGATATCCACCTGCCTAACTGATAGTCCTTGGTGATGTCGTTGTACCTGACCAAGCGTTCTCGCGTGTTTTGAAGCAGGAGGTCCGAACTCGACGTGGTGGTATCTGACTCTGCGCGGCGGGTCATTTCTCGTGCATAGCGGTGTGCTACCCCGTTTGAATTAGGAGGGCCCTCGACGGTGGGGATGGTGACGTGTGCTGGGAACCATAGGATAGCGGTGCTATTGAACTGCTCTCGACCAGCCTTCCTTAGGATCTGGAGAGCTTCTGGGGAAATGCGCCCCCGCGCGTAGTTACGGACTGCGGTTTGTGAGTCGCTAAGAACAGCTTCGCAGATGGGGTCGGTAAGCGCAAGCGCAATCGCAACCTCCTACGCTGTGTCTGGATATTTCGAGCTGACACACCCCGCGTGCGTAAGCCGGGAGTTAACATCTACGACTACCGCCGTGAACCTGTGTTTGCTTGCGTATTCTGCCGCATCCACGAATCTCGCAGTCTCTCCCCACCCAAGCAGCGCAGCAGTGTCTTTGCACGAGCCTGGCGTCGGCCCCCGTTATGTTCGGGGTGCATACTTCGAGGAAGAGGGGCAACTATTAGCGTGTCGCCGATGTCGTGTGGAATGGCTTGTTCTGACCGTGTTGGACGTGGTAATTCAGGCCGAGCTTCTGCAGGATGTACCGACCCGTGGCTGTCAGGGACATGTGTTTGAGTTGCGAGACTCTTTGCGCATCCGCTATTTCCTCAAGCGTGTTGTACACCCCCAGCTGTAAACAGACGAGTGGTACTCGTGGACTCCGGCAGGCCGAGGGCGATTTTGTATGTCTTGCATATAAGGTTTCTCCCTTTCGGTGACAGAGCAGTTGTGGAAGGCAGCAACATAAGTTACATGACTGATTACGAATGAGTGTATGAGGCTCATGACGCTGTGCTCTTTTATCCCCGTGTGCTTGTTTGTAATTCGTTTGATAAGGCGGGTAGCCGCTGTAACCTTGGCTTCAATCTTGCGGATGGTTTCAGCGTTTGACCCATTGACTGCTATATGCATGCCGAGGATCCGTATCTTCGGCACTTGGGGAATGCAGGAGCCGTCCTGCGTATAAATCTGTATTAATTCACATTGGTGCGGTTCACCGGTAGGCCTGGACCGGCGGCGCGGGCGGTAGATTAGCAGCTCCGATTTGAATGGCGATATTCGGAGGCCCGTGTCTCGGAGGTAGGCTTCTACTGCAGAGACTGCTGCTTGTGAGGTACATTCTATCTGCCCGTCACTTCCCTTGTCGACCCACCGGGTGATGTCGTCTGCATACAAGGCGTGATGGCCGCCGTCAATCTCGCCAAGGGGGACCGGGGAGACCCATCATCACGAGGTTGCAAAGGAGCGGGGATATTACCGACCCTTGAGGAGTGCCGGCGCTTCCCAGGGTATGTTCGTCGGATGTCATAGTGTCAACTGTGAGGGTGATTGTGCGGCGCGACACGAAGTCTCTGATGTAGTTGTAGCTTCGCTCGCGCAGGTTGAGCTTGTTAATTCGGCGCAAGATTGCTGCATGTGATACATTGTCGAACTCCTTTTCCAGGTCCAGGCCGAGGATGGATCGGGTGCCACTAGTTGGATCGTTGATGATCTCATGGTAGAGCTGAAGCATGATGTCTTGTGTGGAGAGGTGGGATCGGAATCCTACCATAGTGGGCGGGTAGGCTCCAGTGTCCTCGAGGTGGCTGTTGATACGGGTGAGGAAAGCGTGCTCCATCACCTTGCCAACGCAGGATGTGAGCGAAATGACCGCAGGTGATCGAGGCTAGACGGCTTCCCTGGCTTCGGTATCAGCACTGCCTTAGATCGTTTCCAGGCTTCTGGGAGGCGACCCTCGCGCCAGCAGTTGTTGATGTATGTCGTAAGAGCGCTGATGGATACATCATCGACGTTTCGTTGAGTCTTGTTTGTGACCCTGTCGGGACCAGGTGCTGATTTGCCATTAAGGTGGTGGAGCGCTGCGCGGATCTCTGATTCATGAAATTCTTCATCGAGCGTCGCATTTAGCTCGCCAGTGTAATCGCCGTGCTGAACATCGGCTCGTCGAGGGGAGTACTTGTCCAGCAGGCGTGTCACGATCTGTCGATCCGTCGCGGTAGCCCGTTCCTTGTGCAAAAGCCGCTGCAAGTTGGAACGCTGGGCCGACTTGCTCTGCGTTTCCCCCAGGAAATGACGGGGGAGAGGCCACATGCTGCCATTGTGCAGCCGCCCGTCGGCTGCGTTGCAGATGTCGTACCACTGCTGGCGGTTTAAGGTCCGGCAATGCTCTTCAAGCTGACGATTGATCTGTGCGATCTTCTTACGAAGTTTTCGGTTGTGCCGTTGCTTCTTCCATCTTGCGTGTAGTGATGTCTTGGCTTCCTAGATGAGGGCTAGTAGGCTGTCGATCTTCTCAACCTGGACTTCGGGCGCGACCGTCTGTGTCGCCCTGTTCACGTCGGCATTGAGGGTTTCCATCCATACCTCGATGTCATCGATGGCCTCCTGATCTCGTTGTTCACCTCGCTGCTTCCAGAATTTGTCCCAGTCCGTCCACTTGAATTACTTGTGGGAAGGAGGTGTACCCGCCAGAGGAAGTCGTGTTTCTATAATCATAAGGTCGCTACCGAGATCTTCAAAGGTATTGCGCCACTGTGCTTGAAGAATGTTTCGGACCGCCGTCAGGTCCGGCGTCGTATCCCGTGCTGTTGATGTGCCCGCGCAGGTCAGCGCCGTGGGATCGGTAATAAGCGCCAGCTCTGCATAATGCAAGTCATCCCACAGGCGTCGGCCTTTGGCTGTAGTGTAGCCATAGCCCCAAGGTTCATTCGGGGCATTAAAGTCTCCCCCCACCATAAAAGGGGTGTACACCCGCCAAGGCCAGCGCCCCCCGAAAGAGGGAGAGGAAGCGACTCCGTGAGTGAGCCGGATTACTATACTCGTTGGGGAGAAATACACTGCACTTGCGTGTCCTGTTGGGAAGGAGCTCTACGAGCATATGTTCCGTATGTGTGCCGCGTACGGGGTGTTTATGAACTACGATCCCTTTCGGCGTTAAAATTGCAAGTCCACAATCAAGGGGAATCGGCGAGGCGTATGTAGTGAAACCTGGAATCTTTGGTATGGTACCTACTGTTTCCTGTATCATTATAACGTCAAGCCTGGGTTGTGCGTGTCGGACGTATTGTTGCAGCAGTGGTTGCTTCTTAGTGAAGCCCCGACAGTTCCACTGCCACACCACGAGCCCTTTAGTGGGGCGGGTCATCGTAGTGCTGGGCTTGTGCGCTATCAGAGATAGGGCTATTGTGAATGACGGGCGCGCATTAGGCATCATTGACGTGCCTGGGCGAAGGCCTGTGCGAGTCTCGAGTCTCTCTATATGGGATTCAACCCTGTCTGTGCGGGCAGTGAGGCTATTGACCGCCACGCCGATGTTGCGGATCACACTCTGAATGTCAGCGAGCAGCTTCCTCATTTCTTCTTGTTCTTTCCGCTATTCACATATTGGCACTTCTCCTTTGCGGCAATCTCTTACTGTGGATTCGAGCTTGTCGTGCCGTTCAGGTTCGGAGCTGGCTGCCGCACGTTTCTCTGCGGGCGGCGCATCTCTGTCGTTACTGTTCGCGACGGGAGTTTGGAGAGAAGTAGGCTTAGGTATAGATGACTACACCATCGACAGCTTAATCTCTCGGATTTCTTGTGTTAACTGTTGCACTACCGTGCGTAAGTGCGCGTTTTCGCGCTGTACTGCTTCTTATGCCACCTCTCTGGGGTCCCTCTTATTGCTAGGTTCTGAGGCAGTAGCTCCCTTAGCCTCACGACTCGGCGTGCCCTTAACCGCATCTGCGAAACTCGCCTTGTCAGGTAGGTCCGGGTCCTGGTGACCGGCTTGCTTCGGACGCCGTGAACCCGAACGGTCATGACTCGGTCCGGGAGTTCTGCTCCGGGACCGGCTCCGAGACTGGCTCGGTTGGCGCGGTCGAGACCCCGCAGACCGCGCCCCGCTTCGAGAGGTGGAGCTTGAACGGGAGGCAGGTGCGAACTCTCCGTCGTAGTTCTGCTGCTGCAGCTCGAGGGCGGCCTCCGCTGCGGCCCTTCATCGGTCCCCGCGTCGTTTTTTGACGAGACAAGGGGTCTTGAACCGAGCCTTACAGGCCTTGTCCGCAGTGGGATGTGGTCACCCGCAGAGGCGACACGTCGGTGTGCATTCGTGATTGGGGTCTGGGTTCGAAGCCCCGCAGCCTCTACACACACGGTCTTGGGGATTCGGGCATACGTCGATGTGATGGCCGACACGTGCGCACTGGTGGCTCACGTCGATCTGCTTTCTGTACAAGGTGCACCTGAGCATGGCATCCCCGTAGTACACCCACGTTGGGACCCGGCCACGGTCGAAGGCGATGATGACTAACGTGGTACTACTGAGTCGTTTGGCCACTAAGGCGGTCGGGTTCCTTTTGTTGACGATATTTAGGTGAATGGCAATGGCGTCTTCCTCGAGGGGAATACCTCGGACGACTCCCTTGACTGTATAGTCGGGCGCAGTCTCGTAAGCCCGAACCTCAAACTGGTGGTTGTCGAGCGTAAAGCTGCGAGTCGGCGGTACCGTTCAGCATTGGAAGAATGAGGTGTACTCACAACGATGATGTTTTGCTGCATGTTTGGACATATAATGTCTTCCGTGGCGTCTTGGGGTGATACACTTGCTGCACTGTATAGGGCCGAAGCGAGGCGGACGATTCCGACTGTTGGAACGTTCAAACCGCCCCGTGGCCTGACAACAACTTTGTGGTGATCACGAGGAAGATCGGGCATCTTGCCTGCCTTGAAAACTTGCTGCTTGTGTGCGCGCGGGTCAGGCTGCGCCTTGTTCGTGCCTCCAACGCCGGCTTGGGAGGCTGCTGAAGTGTTAGGCTTAGCGTGCTTGCCCTGAGAAGAATGTCGTTCCCGAGGGGCAATGGTGCACCATCCTGCTTCTTCGGAAATCTCGGTGGGCGAGATGTCAGTTCCTTCAACTTGCACTTCCATGGCAGCTTGAGGAAAGTCGACGCGCAGCTGTGACCGCGGCAAGCTAGGCGTCCGGAGCACACCTTAGCTCGGCGTCGCTGCAGCTCGGCAGAAAAAGTCCAATATTGTGGTGAAAAAAGCAGGTCCTACCTTGAAGAAGGATATCCACAGAGTTTGGGTAACTTGCTTGAGACGATGGTGCAAAAACCTGGGCGCGGGCAGCGTTGCAGCAAAACACAGGCTAGGCAACTCCAGCTCGTGTCTAGCGCAGGGCTGACGATGTGGCTGCAGCGCTGGTCATTCCTCTTCACTACATATTATAATAATATCTGGGATTTACCGTCCCAAAATCATGATATGATTATCATGCCCACATCCCACTGCGGACAAGGCCTGCAAGGCTCGGTTCAAGACCACTTATCTTGTCAAAAAACGACGCGGGGTTCGATGAAGGGCCGCAGCGGAGGCCGCCCTCGAGAATGGGCAGAGACGACATAGTCGAGGGCTCCAGGAATTTCGACCACCTGGGTTTTTTTAACGTGCACCTAAATCTAAGTACACGGGCGTGAAACATTTTCGCCTCCATCGAAAATGGAGCCGCCGCGGCCGAGATTCAAACACGCAACCTTTGGGTCAGCAGTCTAGCTCCATAACCATTAGACCATCGTGGCGGGTCATAGATGTTTTATTAGATGAACAAGAAGAACCATCCGTTTTTTATGAAATTCTTTTCCCCAGTGAAGTATCTTGTGTGTAACATGGGACGCTGGATAGTGCACTGTTTTAGAACTAACTGCAAATCACAAATGTTAAAGAACGCTCTAGCAAGGCATTCAAATGCCCCCAATAAACCGGGGGTTTGTGTGTGTTTCCTTACCTCATCGGGATTTTTTCCTATTAATCAGCCAGTCTAACATTCTTCTTTTATACTTTCACCTATTTCACGTGTGTGTATTCAGCTGTGTGTAAAGCATGCCTGATACAATGTTCGAAGTGTTGTATGGCTGCACTGCACATAACTGTTCATTTTGGACGACAAGATTATATTGGGAGCATGTCACCTAGTTTATCCTACCTACTTTTGTAAGATCTGTATGCTTGCGCACATGACTCCTCAGCCGTTTGGGTATTTTCTACGTGTTTTATTTTCAATCGTAGCTCATCAGCTGCGAATACATCCATTTGTTAAAATCTTGTATTTTTTCAACTTCAGTTTGACACGTAGAATTGTACACCACAGTGCTGTTCTTGCAGTGATTATTGTAATACTCCGAGCAATTCTTCGAAGGCCCTTCAGAAATCGCTTTATTTCGGACGTACAGTTCGCAACCTGAAAAGTCAGACAGTTTAAATAAACGTTAAGTAGGATAATAAGCAAGATACGATATTTGGCGTAGTATATTAAAGATTTCATTGACCACCGAATGAAAACCACACTGAAAACCTGATGACGCCGCTACCATATATGTTACTCGATTTCTCTGCTATGCGCGCATAGTAGCTCAGGTCGCAGCTCTCATGTTTGAGCGCGCAGTGGCATTGTAAACATGCCTCGGATAATAGAATATATCACCAAGAGTGAAGTGCGTGCTGTAACTCGATTTCTTCATGGCGAGGGTTGCAGTATAGCACAGATGCACCGACAAATCAGCAATTCGTACTACACAACTTTCAATGTTGCAGCAAGGTCCAACAGTGGTGTAGGAAATTTTAACCACGGCACACAGACGTCCATGATGCGCACATACAGCCAAGCAAGCGAGTGTCAACGATATTGTTGTTCAGCGAGGGCCTCAGGCGATCCGAGAAAATCGTCGGGCCCCAGTTTTTGTTCTGATTAATACATTTTCTAAAATTTACCGCTCAGCTCTTTATACCACCGTGAGCGAGAGACTACAGTATCACAAACTCTGTGCGAGGTTGGTTCTCACAATCCTCGCCGGTCATCTCCAAAAACAGTGAATGAGCGCCGCCTTCACGTTTTTCCCGCACTACAATGATGGAGAAGATTTCAGGAGCTGAATACTCACATAGGACGGGACATAGATCCGTTTCGAAACTGAAGGAACGAAAGCGCCCTTCAAACAGTGCAAACTTTCTGATTTCCTCAGACTAAAGATTTTCAAGCGAAGCTTCTCCAGCAAGAAGTGTACGGGCTACTTGTTCTGAAGCAGGCATGGTGTTCTCTGTGCGTAATAATGAAACCTGCCAAACCACCAGTGCATCATAGTACAGAGCGACTGTTGAACGTCTCGGAAGGGTTATTCAGAGAACAGAAGAGAAATGTTGTCATCAGGAATAAGTTGCAAACTGCAGCTGCAACAAAGAAGATCATGCAACATTTTCGGTGTAAGTGTTCCATCACCAACCACGCCGCGCGGACTTGGGTCCCTGTGATTATCATCGCTTTGCACCCATGAAACACTGGCTTAAACAACTGATCAAAAGCACAATCCGCTGCCTTCTATGCGGGCGGTATGAGAAAGTTGGTGCCATGCTACGGCATTTGTCTCAGGAGGAACGGCCGCTATATAGAGATGTAGCTGGTACGTTTACCTGGATATTCTACATAAAGCTGTTTTAATCTTCACTGTGGTTTTTATTTTCGTCGCCGATCAAACCTTTAAAAACGTAGCACAGATTCCCATTTTATTGTTCCCACAGTTTAAAGAAAGTGACGATGTAATGGTGCTCCCAGGAATAAGGTAAGAATCTTCTTTCCGTTAAGAGCACCAACGACTACTTAATTTATTTATGTCAACTACCCTACACCTATTATCCTTACTTTTGCACCAGATGCAGCTGTTCTCTGCTGAACATCATAAGCATTGTTTCTAAGCTGTTAGAAAAAAATCGAGCGAGAATAATCAATGCGATATTGCTATCACAGGTTGTACTTTCAGCGATTGACTATGTCGTTGCGATGGCAAATATATGGACACTCTCGACGCGCTTTTGCCGTCGCCGTCGTTTTCCGTAGAGGATGGAAGGATAACGGGATAGAGGAAAGCCAGGGATGTTAACCAGTTTGGCATAACCGGTATGCTACCCTGTACAGGGGGAACGGATGGGGGAGATTAAAATCCAAATGGATCAAGCGCCCCGCGCATTGTATGTTATATACGCAAGTAAAAGCACGCAAGTGGCTAAAGCAGAGATGAAACGAGCCGGCCATCTCTGTCGCAAGAAGGGTGCATGTACTAATATCGCCCCGTGTGAGAGGCCTCCAGTCGATGGTTACTCAGGCCACATCACATCATCAGCCTGTCTACGCCCACTGCAGGGCAAAGGCCTCTCCCATGTTCCGCCAATCAACCCGGTCCTGTGCTTTCTGTTGCCACGTTATACCTACAAACTACTTAATCCCATCTACGCACCTAATTTTCTGTCTTTCCCTCACGCGTTTTCCCTCTCTTGGAATCCAGTCAGTTACCCTTAATGACCACCGGTTATCCTGCCGACGTGCCACGTGCCCGGCCCATATCCATTTCTTCTTCTTAATATCAACTATGATATCATTAACCCCCGTTTGTTCCCTGACCCACTCTGCTCTCTTCCTGTCTCTTAAGGTTACACCTATCATTTTCCTTTCCATCGCTCGCTGCGTCGTCCTCAATTTAAGTTGAACCCTCTTTGTAAGTCTCCAGGTTTCTCCTTCGTAGGTAAGTACCGGTAAGATGCAGCTGTTATATACCTTCCTCTTGAGAGATACTGGTAGACTACCATTGATGATTTGATAATGCTTGCCGAATGAGCCCCATCCCATCCTTATTCTTCTAGTTATTTCACTCTCATGGTTCGCCTCCGCGGTTACTACCTGTCCTAAGTAGACGTACTCCTTTACAACTTCCAGCGTCTCGCCACATATCGCAAAGCGCTGTTCTCTTCCAAGATTGTTCCAAATTACTTTAGTTTTATGCATATTAATTTTCAGACCTACTCTTCTACTTTCCGTATCCAGTTCAGTAATCATGAGCTGTAATTCGTCTCCCGCGTTACTCATCAATGCAATGTCATCAGCGAATCGCAGGTTACTGAGATACTCTCCACTAACTCTTATCCCTAATTCTTCCCAATCTAGGGCCCTGAAAACCTCCTGTAAACACGCGGTGAATAGCATTGGAGAGATCGTGTCTCCCTGTCGTACGCCCTTCTTTATTGGAATTCTGTCGCTTTCTTTATGAAGGACTATAGTGGCTGTGAATGCGCTGTATATTTCCTCCATTATGTTTATATAGGCTTCGTCGATGCCCTGATTCCGCAGTGCCTGCATGGCTGCTGATGTCTTCACCGAATCAAATGCCTTCTCGTAATCTATGAAGGCTATGTATAGAGGTTGGTTGTATTCCGCGCATTTCTCTATCACCTGATTGATAGTATGAATATGGTCTATTGTTGAGAAGCCTCTAAGAAATCCTGCCTGGTCCCTTGGTTGATTAAACTCTAATGTCGTGTTAATTCTGTTAGCAATTACTTTTGTGAATATCTTGTAGACAACGGACAGTAAGCTGATGGGCCTGTAATTTTTCTGGTCCTTGACGTCCCCTTTCTTATGGATCAAGATGATGTTGGCATTCTTCCAAGATTCTGGTATCCTCCCTGTCGAGAGACACTTCGTATACAGTGTGGCCAGTTTCTCTAACATAATCTCTCCACCGTCTTTCAACAGGTCTGATGTTACCTGATCCTCACCAGCGGCTTTGCCTCTTTGCATTCCCTTTAGGGCTTTCTTTACTTCTCCTGTTAACACTGGTGGGATGTCAAATTCCTCTGGGATATTACTGCTTCTTACGTTATCATCCTGACTGTCTCGGCTGCTGTACAGATCTCTGTAGAACTCTTCCGCTACCTCAGCTATTCTATCAATATTGGTTGTGGCCTTGCCATCCTTGTCCCTTAATGCATACATCTGATTTTTCCCTATGCACAGTTTTGTCTTCGTAGCTTCGAGGCTTCTTCCGTTCTTTAGAGCATGCTCAATTCTCTCCATATTATACTTTCTTATGTCGGCTACTTTACGCCTATTGTTCAACTTCGAAAGCTCCGCCAGCTCTATTTTGTATGTTGCATTTGAGGCTTTCATAGCTTGACGTTTCTTAATGAGGTTTTTCGTCTTTTGGGATAGCTTACCAGTGTCCTGTCTAACGACTGTACCCCCGACTTCCACTGCACACTCCTTAATGATACTAGTCAGATTATCATTCATTGCGTCAACGCTAAGGTCGGTTTCCTCGGTTAAAGCCGCGTACCTATTCTGAAGCGAAACTGAATTCCTGTACTTTCCCTCGCAGAGCTAGTTCATTAATCGGCTTCTTGCGTATCAGTTTCTGCCGTTCCTTCCTCACGTCTAGTTGAATTCTATATCTTACCATTCTATGGTCACTGCATCGGATCTTGTTACCTACTTCCACATCCTGTATAATGCCCGGGTGGTCGCACATTATGAAGTCTATTTCATTTTTAGTTTCGCCATTAGGACTCCTCCACGTCCACTTACGAGTAGTCCGTTTTCTGTAGAAGGTATTCAAGATCCGTAAATTATTGCGTTCTGCTAACTCTACTAGTAACTCCCCTCTGGCATTTCTAGAGCCGATGCCATATTCCCCAACTGCATGCCTGCTTCTTGCCTACTTTTGCATTAAAGTCGCCCATCAGTACAGTATACTGTGTCTTTACCTTACTCATTGCTGATTCTACGTCTTCGTAGAAGCGTTCAACCAGTTGATCATCATGGCTGGATGTAGGCCTGTATCGCCTTCATCCTCTACCTCTTATTAAACTTAATCACGATACATAACACCCTCTCATTAATGCTATAGTATTCCTCTATATTGCCAGCTATATTTTTATGAATAAGGAACCCCACTCCTAGTTCTCTTCTGTCAGCTAAGCGACGATTACATCCCATTTAACACCCTCTAATTCCTCGAATAGTACAGTTAGACTCGCCTCACTAGGTAAAGTTCTAGCGTTATATGTAGCCAAGTTCAGATTCCAATGGCGGCCTGTCCGGACCCAGAGATTCTTAGCACCCTCTGCTGCGTCGCAGGTCTGACCGCCGCCTTGGTCAGTTGCTTCGCAGCCGCTGGGGACTGAGGGCCGAGGGTTAATTGGTGTATTCAGGTGGGAGGTAGTGGCCAAGTACTACACCAGGGTGGCCAATCCTGCTCTGGTGAGGGAGTGCATTGCTGGCTGTGGTCGCCAGTGAGGCTGCACCCCAGGCCTTTTACACAATTCCATCATCACGCGGACTTTTTTTAATCCGGTTGGGAATTGTCCGGCACCGCGATTCGAACCACGGACCTCTTGCATGCGAAGCTGATGCTCCACCCACTACGCCATCGCTGCAACTGGTTAGTCAGGCACAGAGGTGCAATTGTTCAAGCACACGGTGCAAATTCTCAGCAAGGCCACAACCAATTATAGTATGTAAAGTCTACCTAAAAACATTTAGTTACATGAAAAAAACATATATGTGGCTTGTTTTCAAAGAATCATGCTCTGGGAACCAAGGTGTTTCTTTTCGCTCCGCAAGAAATATAGTATTTATGTTTACATCATTAGTCAGTCGAGACCGTTGTTTTATGACACAGACAGAACCCTCTTTGTGTCTTCTCCCAGTGCCGCGGAACATTTATTCGCATTTTATTGCGCGACGAAAAATGATGAACAGACCGACACGTGCTTCAGCGGCCGTTCGAGAG
This sequence comes from Rhipicephalus sanguineus, assembly GCF_013339695.2. Classification (NCBI taxonomy): domain Eukaryota; kingdom Metazoa; phylum Arthropoda; class Arachnida; order Ixodida; family Ixodidae; genus Rhipicephalus; species Rhipicephalus sanguineus. Next base: position 88,262,006 of record NC_051183.1, read on the forward strand.
CACTACAACAATGCACATAGCAAGATTCAAGCTCTTATCGGAATACCTTGCTACGAGTCCAGATGAATTGGCAGTTTGAACGAAGAATGCGGTAGTGAAAGAGAGATCACAAATAACGTGCTAGATATGTGAATTAATGTTGTTAAAACGTTTGATAGCCCCTATTCTAAGCATTGAATATCATTACCTCGTAACTGTGCCTTCACCACAGTCAGTTTCCCGTCGACAGCATTTTTATCTCCAGCAATATAATATGCATACAGAAATAAAAATATACGTATAATAAACGCCAGTGAACAGAAATCTTTCTTTAGGTTCTGTTCTCATTCGGCAATATTGGGACTACTCTCAAGTTTAGAGTTGCGCATGACGCTTTGCTGTGTTTTTGTTTTCTTGTTATATATCTTGCCGCTTGCCTGTGCAGAGTACGTACACTTCTTCCGGGAACAATAAGCTGTGGTAAGTAAGTTCCGTGTGTCTTTCGTTCATTCTAGTTGTTTATTTATGTTGTCCTTGTTTTAAAAGTGCTACAAATTAGCTCCAGCTTAGGCACCAAAGAAAGTTAATTTATCGAGTATTTATTCTACCACGACCTCTCAGTATGAATTCATGTGATGACTATTCATTACAGAGGAACACATAGCGACTACACGTTTTACGTAGTGATTTCTTGATTGGCTCGAAAAAATGGATTTACCATTGTTTTATCCTAATATTTTAATGGCAATAACAATATTACAGATTAAGGGACATGCTTATATACACAATGCCGCAAAAATAATGTTTTTTGTCTTTATGTTAGCTTACCTGTGGCAGCGCCATCCGCCATAGGCGTAACAAAAAACACGCTGCAGTTCTTTTCCGTGTACATGAGCGTCATCTTTTGAAATGGGGATGGCCCTTCTTCAACTTAAAATGAAAACAGGACACGTCAGTTATTTCCTGGCTCTCTATTCGTTCACGGCTATAGAAGGGTGTCTGGCAAAGGCATTTTCAGTCCGATCTCTCTGGCATTATGGACAATGTGGAATTCCACCGCTACATTACCTCTGCTTGTAGCCTAGCAAGTACGAACGTCGAAACATATCACATAGAGAAATGCGTACAGCACATTGCGCAATTTATGAAGTGTCAAAGAACTCCGGTGGGACGCAGTCATTTGTAAGTCTTGCTGCGTACTGCCAACTTTCCCATAGGTATTATGTGGCATTTCAATCGCCAAGAGCACGTGAAAATTTACGTTCACCCTCTGGCAGAGACTGATAAAACTCGATCTGGCTCCGACTGATAGATTAAGTAGCCTTTTACAGCTTTTGATCTTTCATACAGCCTCTAGCCCATTCCAGTAATGCATGTCATAAACACATGGCACTTCTGATATTACTACGCTACCTGAAAAAGTAACCAAACAATCAACATGCTCGATTTTCCCCACTTACGAACAATTTATCCTTCATGCGGCTCTGTTGGTACACTTGGAATTTTCTGTAGATGACAACGAATGCTGGTAGACATCCCGCCTAACACTAGATGGGCACTAGTAAATTCGAGGGCATGCGCTCTCCCTTGCGCGATTTCGCAGGGACGTTCGATTGCTTAATGGTCTCTCTTCGTCAATATTTAAAGCGCTCAACTTATCTATGCTACGGCTAAACTTTTATGGAATAATTTTCCTTTTCAATTTAATTCCGATGTCCATGAGCGATTCTCAACATGGTCCTGAGAGGTGGGCAGCAGTAAAACGTTTGCTATTGCAATAGCAATTGCGGATCTTGAAAAACGCAGAGACTGCTAAGAAGATACAGAAGACTTTCCTCTGGCCTCTGTACCCAAGCTGTTCTCTAGGGATGTGCGAATACTGAAATTTTGAACTGAATCAAATACGAATCGAATACCGATGGTACCGAGTCGCATTCGAATACAAACAGGATAATATTCGAATAGAGTTCGTATACAAAAGCAACTATTTTAACTCATCTTCAAAAGTGCGCTTAGTGAACACAGAGACAAGCCAAAAAATACAGGACATATGGCAACACCTTCGTTAGTGTCTGTGTTCACTAAGCGCACTTTTGAAGATGAATCAACACCAACTAGCCCACCTTATAGCTCTCCTCAAAAAATTTTAAAGCAGTCCGAAAATTGATATAATACAATTTTTTAAACAGCCCAAGAATGCCACAACATTTTATTTGAAACAACTGTTCTCATGCATTAACAAAGGAACATTACGAGTACTTTAACCAACAAAACACCATAATTACGTAAAATGAGCCAAGCTTGCATTCAGCAGCGACTACAGCCTTAAAATATATTGCAACTGCAGGTTGAAATACAGTAGTCGTCACAGTATTTAAGGTGGTACTTTGTCAACAGTTTTCAAATAAAACAGGTCGATTCATTATTAACAATATTCGATCGTCAACATCATCATAAATGACGTGTCGTAGCGCCTTTTTCCTCTCATCAATTAATTTTAACACCTTCAACTTTAACAACCTGCAAGCACGTTTTTTTCTCGTCGCCAGCCAGTTGTTTGGCCATTCCCCATGTGCTTCGATCCGCGCAGAAGTCGATCGCCTTTGCAATAGCTTATGCGCCTTGAACGATGGTCAAGAAGACCCTCCTAATAACCTTCGAGACTGACTTGGTGGCTTGTTCTTATAGAACGTAATCCCTTATTGCAACGTTAACACCGAAATCCTCAGAGCAGAAGCTCGCACAGTCCACCTGATAAGGTTGCAGATATTTTTTTTCTGTATTGCTCCAACCGGAAAAAGCTCAAAAAGGCTCAGGAGAATCAGGCTAATGGGCGAACGAAAATCTTGAATCTGGCTTGTGTTCGTTGCTACTCGTGTCATCCGTACGTGAGCCTACCTCTCATCACTTCCGCTTATGACATGTTGCAACCATTTCCGGTTTGCAACCATTCGCTGCCATGTCGAAATCATACTTTCTTTAGGAACATGCTACTTCTGATCAAGATGTCTTACATGAGTGAGTATGAACGGAACACCACTGTCTGGGCTTATTACACTCGTCAGATTGCTCTCTTGCAGTTAGCGGTACTTAAAGTACAACAGAAAACGTAATACGATAGACATGGCTGGTAGAGCCGCTTTCGCGCAGGTCACCTCGTTCACAAATGACCTGGAACCCGCTTAGTCAGGTGGTCGGAAAGTTGCTGTGGCCTTACAGGGGTTATTGTCATGTACTTCGCAGTGTATTTGGTCACGCCTATCGCCCACATGACACTACCTTCCCTCTTCCGCACGGCTACGTTAGGCCTTCAGAGCGGCTCAAAATCTCCAGTGAGTGCGAAACAGCTGTTTCGGTGGGAGTGCTAAACATGGCTACTCGGCGCGAAAAAATTCATAATATAGAATAATGCCTACTCTCGTCCATCGCTTGGCTATATTATTTTCACTTGCAAATTATCGCTGTAAATGTTCTGCCCGTTTGCTTATATTTCCCGTTACATTTCGTGGGAGAGTAGTGTATGTGTGCTGTAACAAGTTAGGCGCAATTTACAAGAACACAGGGCGTCTTTTCACTTGAATCAAGAAGTCTTGAATAGTGCTCTTGAATCAACTCCTAAACCATAAAGTTACCACTCCTACCTCCAGATTTTAGTAGGTCACATAAATTGGAGGTGTAGTATCGAAAACAAAAAGTACTGTTATTGTATAAAGCTCATGCCACCTTTCAGTGCAGTAGAAACAGTGACGTGTGAAACGAAAAATGAATAAACTTTAAGATTTCGCTTTGTGTTCATCTCACTTGAAGACAACCGAAAAGTTCCACTTCTCGCAATCGGTATGCGAATCAGTAGGCTCACCATATAGGACCCAAGTGTCCATAGATCCAAGACTTTCACTACCTCCTGAAGAGAAGTTCCCGTAGCAAGGAACACGCACCCTAGAACACATTGAAGAAAAAAGTTGGGACAATTAAAATACTTCTTAGAGCAGGGCTTGGGCGAAGCTCTATGCGTTCGACCATCGCGATGTATTCAGAGAAAGATTTAGGCAAAGACATTTATATGTACGTATAGTCATAAAATGCTATCTATTTTCCACACGTGTACTTTTTGCACGACGTTCTCGCATTGCTTTTTTTTTTCAGGCCAGCAGGGCCTGCAGCTACTTACATTTTGTTCATCATCATTGTGGCCCACCAGAAGTAGATGTCATTTTCGCTAATATTATGTTTCTTAATAAATGTACACTTCGGCGTCGGCTTATAATCAAGCTGGCTGGACTCTTGCGATTCCTCCATTTCGATAATGTTGTTCGTGGAATTTTTCCAGTACAACCATAACCTCTGAGTTGTGTTGAATACCTGCATGTATAAACGACAGTATTCAATCATTCCTGAGGTTTACTGCCTTCTATAGAGTATGCAGTACATGTATGTAGCATGGTGTGTCGTAAAGATATCCTAAACAGAAAAGAAAAGTACAATCCGAGGCATAGTATTTTTCATTGACGAAGACGTCAACAGAACGCTCCATAGTATAGCATTGAGCAAATCAAACATTTATTATACTATTCAATCTGATTTGTGTTGTTTTAGTAGGCTGTATTTCTTATGAGAGACCCGCAATTAATTATCACAAATGCATTAGTGCCTGTTGTCAGTAAGACTCGTTTCAATAGAAATACTTCAACATTTATTGATTTATCTATTCCGATATTACCTTTATTATAACCTCTTGCAACGAATAAGAACTATTCATAAAGCCAAATTGGCAATATTGAGTATACACGACAACGAAGAAATCATTCATAATAGTGCTGAAAAGAGCAAATCGTTGTCGAAATTGGCGAAAATAATTGCCTATTACCCTATATTTGCGGCGCCACGCTTCGACAGCCCTGATGATTGGCTTCTCCATTCCTACTAATTTTCTGAAGCAAAAATCGGTTCGCTCGAAGAAAAGCTTCGCGAATTCACGAAGACGCATTTTAATTCCTAATATTTTGAAAGCTTAGATTACAACTGGTGCAGCATATCGGATGTGATTTATATACGCTAGCACTTAACCATGCCCTTGTCTAGATATTTTTTTCCGCAAGAGGCACTACATTCCCATAAGGAACTGTGAAAAATGGTTGGCATAATTGGTTGCTTATATAAATCCACAGAACATAATTTAACGTGGTATCTCATGAAAGACAAATGTTCATGAGAAGATGTAGGTGCTGGAGCCAACGTTTCGGCAAGAGGACCTGCCTTCGTCAGGGCAGCGACAGCACGCCTAGTAGCATGTTCGTCGTTACTGGAGAGCGCGCACTGACGATGGAGACAAAGAGAGAAGACGACACAAGCGCTCACTTTCAACTAATGTTTAATGAAGGAAAACGGAAGAAAATAACACAGAGCTAAGGAGGTCGTTGGCAGGGCAGCAGGCAGGCGTGAATGAACCGAAAGAAAAAGACAAGGCAAAGAATGTGGTGATACCCTATGCGCATGGTCTATCGCATCATCTCAAAAGATGGGGCGCACAGGCACATGGTCAAGGTGCTTTTGTTTTCTGCGGAATAGGAGGCGCGTAGCATATGCCCGGCGGTGCGCATACGCTTTCAGTCGACTCTAGGTAAGTTACATTGTGCAGCATTAACCACACCTACAGACATGTTCATTGTGCGTTGGCAGTCGTGTACAGCATCCCGTTATCTTGTAGCCGCGTTTGCCAGACGAGTAGGTGTTTGAATATGCGCCTCAGTGAACACAGGAGCACAGTAAAAGGCCCTGGTCTACACACTTTGGCATGCATCTGAGGGACTGCGGATGCTCCGTGGATTTCACAAGCACCGCAGTTTTGTTCCGTAAGTCGGACGTGATTACAAGTGAAAGTTGCGAGGTGTTCCATATCAGAAAGGAGGGTTACAGATGCGTGAACCAGACGTCGCTTACGCTAATAGATAAAGCGGTATCTCTTCTGGGCTACACAACCTAGAACCTGGCATGTTTCGACATATAATTTTTTAACAAATCGTCATGGTGTCACGCCGATTTTAGGCAATACGTGACGACTGTCGTTGAGTTTTGCATTTTGCGTAGTGACACATGCATGGTATTCTGTATGTAATTTTCTTCAGTTTTCCTTCATTAAACTTTTGTTCGAAGCGAGCACTTGTTTCGCCCTGATCTCTCTTTGTCTCCGTCGTCAGTTCGAGCTCTCAAATAACAATGAATGCATACAAACTCGCCCAGGATTCTGCTAGGCATGTTCGTGTGTATTGTGCTTCCCCTTCCCCAATTTCAAATGCTGCGGGGGATAAGCAAGATCATACGTGCAAACGAGGGGGGAAAAAGACGAGGGCCAACTGGCGTATGAAGTGGGTACCTCCAGCAAATTACCTTTTATTCCACCTTTTCTATTTAAGGTCGAAGCACCTGAGGGTCTCGGCGTGTCGGCGTGCATCGCGCATTGTCGTCTGCTGTCGCTTGTGCACCGTCGTGACCTGTCCATTTGCCTGAGCGCAAGAGAGGGCGTCAACCTCAGCGCTCGAGAGTGAACGGCACCCGCTGACTACGGTAACGCTATTTCTGCGATGAACGCGAAACTATCAGCTCTCAAGAAACGAGAACGTGCCCTCGCCCGCGAGAGACGACGCCGACGCAGGCAGCATCTGCTAGGGAGCTTCTGGATTGAAAAACCGACCGCTCGCGCTGCACAACCGTTCACCAGCCACCCCGTATATATATATATATATATATATATATATATATAGGCACTGGAAATTTAGTGCCGGTGCGCGATTTCTCTTGCGCGTAGTTGAACAGTAAAGATTCGCGGCGTGCACATTAAATAAAAAATTACATCATCTCCCGCTAAAGGGGACCATGAGGCGATGCGAAGCCGGAGCACTTGCACGATTGCGTTCCGTTGGCGCTCGTTGGGCATGCTACCCACCTCGCGTCGTGAAACGCGAAGAGGGACGTTACGCGCGTCGTACCTTCCATCTAGCCTGGCCGTTAATTCTCACAGGGCGAGCGGGGAACGCGGTCGACAGGCGGGTGAGAGTGGGGCAGCGTGGGAGAGGAGAGAGAAGCGGAGGGGACGCGCGTGCGCTCGAGCTCATCGCGGCGTTGCGCAGGAGAGAATTTCGGCATGTCTAGCCCGCGTTTCAGAGGAAGAGTGGAAAGCGGGAGGGGAGAGGGAAAATGGGGAGGTGGAGGGGAGAGGGAAAGTGGAGAGGGATAGCGGAGAGGGGAAGGGGAGATGAAAAGTGGAGAGGGGAATGGGAGAGGGTAAGTGGAGAGAAAAAATGGAGAGGGGAATGGGATAGGGAAAGTGGAGAGGGTGGGTGGAGAGGATGTGTGTGGAGAGGGTATGCGCATGCGCAGTAAGGGTGGTCACGCCGCACACCACCACCACCACCGGATTGAGCTCCGCCTTAAGATACTTCGCATCTAAAAGCGGACTGGGGGTCTTTGTGTCTAATATTTCTTCTGTCTCTCATTGCCCATTAGCAGTGATTTGGTGTGGGTAACATCGGCGCACACTGCATGCATTGTCCCTCCACAGGTTTCACGTTAGTGGAGTTTAAACACCCTTCCCTACATGCTTCGGCCCTCCCCATTTTTTTGCGTTCTCTACTACACGCTATAATACACCGAACAAGTATTTGGCGCCCTAAATTCTCTACCTTGGTGGTTTCCTCCTCTCCTTTCCTTCAATTCGATATTTTGCACACATGCTCTATCTTATCCTCCTGAACTTCTGAGGTGGGGGCGTAATCGCAGAGGACAAACGGGAACGCCTTGCTAAAGACGGCCTTTGCTGCGCTGACGAAGTCAAGGCTGCCTGTTCAAACGTCAGCACCAATGTCAATGTCATGCTTTTGCTGATAATTCTTTCTTTGCGCATGTCGTATGCAATAAACATCAATTGAGAGTCAGCGCTGTCCGTGTGTGCTTCAAATGTTCCCTCCTGTACTCCGCGCTGTGCAATTCCATACGTTATGAAGCAATGTTATCGCCTGTTTCAACAATTTTACAGCGACAGCTCTACTACTAGATGTCACCGCGTCCGAGATACCTGGAACCACCGGAGCGGAAGAGAAGCGCAAGGTTCGTCCCGGCGGCCTTTAAAAAAGAAGAGCTGCAAGGCTCGAGGTGAGAGAAAGAAACAATTATTTATATTTTATATTTATTACTTGTAATGAAACCTTTGTTTTTTTTATCTGTGGCGTTTTTTATTTTCAAAAAGAGGCCAATGCAGAAACGGAAACTGGGTTATATTTTACGGGAGCGCAAAGCGCGCCTTAGTATCTTTAACTTCTAAAGTAGTTCGAATCAAAATGAGGCAATTCCTGATTGTGACGCGAACTCAAAACACAAGTTTCAAATAAAAAATGAGCCAAATCGTGCATGCGTCTCAACACAGTGAGCCACATTCATTCAACCAGCGCTGCATCAGCAATCCTTACCAAAACAGCCAGTATGGTCTCATTCAATCTGTTTTAATTGTCCTAGTCGCTTAACTATCGTGTTTACGTTCCACAATTAGTTTCTTTAGGGCGAGTTGGCACTTATTTAAGGACACAATATTGTAGGGCGAAGCTCGTACATGAAGAGTAAGAGGCCGACTTTCCTACTTTTTCTTGCCTCTTAGCGTTTCTTTTCGAGTTTAGCGCTACAGTAACATGTCCTTCTTTCGCTCTGGGACGGTATATTTAAAACATTCTGCAGATCCCACGCAGCGCGGGAATCGGTGTTATTCGAAGGATGGGCGGCAAAGTGACTGTGGCCTAATTTTTGTCATTGAGGGAAACATGACGGAATGACGCTAGAGAAATGTGCAAACGGCACACACACACATATGTTCAAGAGTCTCACATGTGTTATATAACCAGTTGTTTACAGTTGCGCAACGATGCCAACAGCAACATGGGTGTTATCAACATCAGACGCGGTAAGCTGATATGTAGTGCTTATTATTCTTCAATACTGGATAGCACGAATTCGAACAGGACAAAGAAGGAACACAGATGCACAACTCAGGCGCTTTTCCCTACTAAGCTTTATTTAGAAAAATTTCTCTATAGATATATACACAGCCGAGCAACGCGCACAGGCGCACCGCACGTACTCACTACCGTGAGCAAAAGTGCACGGACCACGGGAGCGCGTGCCGAAGTTGCGCTCTGCGCCATCTAGTGGCCAACCGTCTGCAGTCGAGAGCATAGGTCTGGCCGCGCAATCGTCAGAGCAATGCTCTCGGCAACAGACAGCGCGCCACTAGATAGCGCAGAGTGCAACTTCGGCACGTGCTCCTGTGGTCCGTGTACTTTTGCTCACGGCAGTACGTTATAGTCACAGTTGCACCTGTTACAGTTGCTATGCTTGTATTTGTTCGTTATGACGGACAACGCACGCACGTTTCACGAACACTTGTGTTTGGGTGGAAGGGGATCTTGACAGTTCTTGAGCAAGGCCATCATCACCGTGATCAGTGAGCACCAGCACCTGGACAGGACTTGTTATCGAATCCGTTCGGGATCGCGGCTACGAGAGGCCTGAGTGTAGTGTAGTGCAAGCTGTTGTACAACTGGTGGAAATCGTGTTGCCTCTTACGAAGAAATTATCTGTGACGCCTCCTGTCATGGACCTGGCAACGAGGTCGTGTTATGCCCTGTTCACATCCAAGCTGTCTTTCATGCAGTGTAAGAAGCTGGCGATGTTGGGTTTTCATAAATCAATGTTGAAGACACCGGTAATGATGAGGGGCATGGTCCCCTCGGCAGCTATTGTAGAAAGCATTGACCCCGGTTTCTGCGTGTTCTGTCTTCAGCTGCGCCACTTTCTTTGCGTCCACCGCCGTGGTGTAGCGGTTACGGTGCTCTGCTGCTGAGCCGAAGGTCGCGGACGCGATCGCGGCCTCGGTGGTTGCATTTCAATGGAGGCGAAATGATAAAGGCCTGTGAACTGTGCGGTATGTAAACACTGGCTAAGGAACATTGGAACAATGGTTAAAATTTTCGGAGCCCTGTATTACGGTGTCTCTCATATTGCTTTCTATGTCTTGGGATGTAAAACCCCAATAATTCTTATTATCACTTTCCTCGCGTGTCAATGTGTATGTTCACGGTTATTCTCTTGCTTGAGACTCTGCATCACCTGTGGCACATACCCGCATAATATGGTGTATGTGCCAAACGTGACTGAGAGAAAGGGTTTTATGACGTACACAACAGGTATTTTGCGTTATACATGTCATGACCAGTAAACCATGTTTTTCATGCACTGATCCTCTGCTATGCGAATTTCGGTATATTGCAACCTATGGAGACGACCGGGAGAGCGCCCAGACATAAGCGGCTGGAATGATAGATAGATAGATAGATAGATAGATAGATAGATAGATAGATAGATAGATAGATAGATAGATAGATAGATAGATAGATAGATAGATAGATAGATAGATAGATAGATAGATAGATAGATAGAAACGGCGAAAGTGCCTGATGTTCCCTAAGAAATGCTTCGCATTTAATAAAATATATATGAAATGAAGATATTGGGCCGCGATCTATTATTTGAAGAAGTGATCCGAAACGGCACGGCATAAAACGAGCTCAGACGAAGAAGGAGAAGAAGATCTGGAGCTTTTTTTAAGGATTTCAGTAGATGCCAGGACAAGAAAACGCTGCCGACAGGCCAGAATAGTGTGGCTTTTGCCAGGAAGGACCACTCAATCTTCAAGTCTAGTCATCGCCAATACGTCCACGCGAAGAAGGACGGCACTGACAGAAGCACAAACGATGTTCATTTTATCACAAAATATTGCTATACCGTACATTCGAATCGTTTTAGACTCATTTTACGAGCTAATTCCAAGCCAAATGAAAATTTTCAATCTATGAGAGCCAAATAGAAACTTTAGTCCTCAATAGCGACTGTAGTGGGTTATATACATTTTAGCAGCAATATAGACTTGATGTATTTATGAGAGAAGAACACAGTGGCAAAAAATTGTTGGAGCAGGCCCGACCGCATTGTCAGTAGCAAAAAAGTGTCTTTCTCTCTGCTTCACATAAACCGCACTTGGCTCTTTTAGAAAATAAACGCCACATATATATGTTACTTTCACCGAGATTTCCTGCACAACTCTGTAAGGATACTATCCCTTGATTGCGCTATTTTTTTTAATCTCTTGATTATGCCATTCTTTGGTGTTATATGATTTTATAAAACCACTCAATTTGTCTCTAATCCTCTAAAAAGAATGTGTAAGCCGCAGTTAATAAGTGAACAAGAACATTAGGAGAACGCTTTTTGCTCTCGGCCAGCTTGGAGGCTACAGTAGTAGTAGTGATTTCGAGAGAAATAACATTTATTAAATGCGGAGCACTTCTTAGTCGCTCCTGCGGCGTCGGCCGCCGTCCACACCCCCACTGCGCATGCTCGGCTCGTCTCGTGCCCGCAGCAAGCCTCTCCTCTCCCTCCCTCACATGCTCGGCTCGTCTCGTGCAGGCAGCAGGCCTCTCTTCTCCCTCCCTTCCTACCTCCTCTCGATCGAACGCGGGCGGTGTGTATATAACAGGCGGAGCGCGCGTTCGGAATTCAGTCAAGGGCGTCTTTACTTGGCTTTCGCTTGACTTGACGCTTTGCTTGACTCGAGTAGATGCGATGGAAGCAACAGTACCTTCAATCAGCGTCCCACCACTCCTTGAAGGCAACGTTACCCCACTCTCACTATCGTCGGCGTCAACAACAGCAAGCAACGCAGAAGACAAGGCTGCGAAGAGATGAGCATACGACGCTGAACGCAAGCGTTTGAAGCGAGCTGCGGACCCGGAACTTCGTGCTCGAGAAGCAGCGACCGTTCGTGACCGTCGAGCAGCGGATCCATCACTTGGGCAGCGCGACGCTTCTGCGAAACCCAATTACGCAACATTCACGCAATGCCCCCACTACTCTGCGACGCATTTACTCGAGTTCCCCCCGTGGGAACACGCGGGCGACATTTTTTATTGCGATAGCAACTATATGAACAGTCGGCTTCGGGCGCCTTTGCAACAGGAGCGCTGTTCAAACTGAGAGAATCCATTGGCGAGCCTCACTTCGTATAGCATTAACTTCTTGCTATCGCATTCATTGCTTCGCCCTTGCGGCGAAACTGACTTTTTCTCTCGAAACAAATGCCCACCAAACACGCCTGTGGGAGGCGCGATGTTCAGTTGACAAAAAGATAGGGCGACAATCACGCTGACGTCGCTGCACTGTTGAAACAGTGACCGAGGGGCGGCGTTGACGCGTTCGCAAGCGGTGTTCCTTTGAAAACCGCCGCAAATGTCGCACATCCATTTGTGACGCCATGCTCGTTCTTGCAGCCGCTCTTATCAACGCTGCTATCGCGCGCCCCGCACTGCCTTCCTATCATTGCCGCCGTAGTGCGAGTTTGGACAAACTCGTGCGCCCGAGAAGCTCGGGCCATCCTGCTTAGCACTCATGGTCAGACAGTCATATGTGTCAAACCCTCTTACCCTCCCCTGCCAATTTCGGCCTGCACCATCTTAAGGAGGCGATCACGAGAGCGCCCAGACGTACGCAAATAGATAGATAGATAGATAGATAGATAGATAGATAGATAGATAGATAGATAGATAGATAGATAGATAGATAGATAGATAGATAGATAGATAGATAGATAGATAGATAGATAGATAGATAGATAGATAGATAGATAGATAGTGCCCTGGGTTCGCTAAGAAATGCTTTGCATTTACTATTCATACTGGTCCAGCGGTCGAACCCCTAACCAGTGCCTTTACTCAGTGGTTGCTCTATCAAATAAGGTGCGGTGAGACTTACCAAATAAATTTGCAAGGGAAATGGCAATAGCGCTCGAAATTCGTTTCAAATAGTATTTAGTGTTCTATATTTCTCATTTTTCTTGTGTTTCTGCATATATGCTTTTTTGTTACCATCTGCTGTCTGCAGAGCTCTACAATTTTGTATAAGAATAGAAACCAATGCTTTACAGAAGAGCAACTAAAATGGTGAGCGCGCAACAAAAGCTCGATTTTCATTTTTTTTACGTTTGTCGAAGTATGAAAACTTCCACTATGGAAGTTTTTATATAGAAAAAAATAAAGTTCGCCTAGGCAACTCATTCTAGTTCTAGTTAGCTTACTGCTACTAAATTACATGTATAAGAAGTAATGCTTGCTGGTACCCTATAGTTCCATGGAAAAAACGACACAAATATCTCAAAAAGTTCTTTTTAAAAAATGCGGACATCATATAGAGGTACAAGAGCTTTTAGCGTGAATGTCTCAAAGAAAAAGGACCAAAAATATAGTTCACATCTCGCGTACCCACGTGTAATAAATTTTTCGAAAGATAAAGAAATTCGGGATCAGACGACTGAAAAATGTTAAATGGAATTTTTTGACCAAACCAAGTCTCACCCCAGTTAACGCTAACCAGGAAGGTAGGCGTTGCCTGCGCGAATGATATTTAGGTAAATCGTTCTTTACATCACCCTTCCAACAACTTGCAGAAATATTCGTCTCGTGTACATCTGCTGCCATCCTCAAGGAGCTTGCCCAATTGCAGTTATGAATGTTTACTGCAAGCAATGTCATGACGCTAACTGGCATACATAGCGCCACATAAAACGTATTCGTACCCTGGCGATCGTGTCGATGTGAAGGTCTCATAATTCAACATTTTAATAACGGAGCAGTTTAAGGGACCGCCCTTTCATCGTCTCATGTATTGCGTTGGCGTCACTCAGGTCTCACGACTGATACACATAAGCCGAACAGGCAGCACGATTGGAACGCCTGCGCTGGCTCGCCCGTGAGTGCCAACATCGCTAAAGGGCTCATTCGTCTGTCCGAGCCAGCGAAGCGACATCGAAACGCCAGGGCCGGGAGTCAGGCAGAGATCAACTGAAGAGAGAAGCAGAGGCGAAATGCAAAGGGCAGAGAGTTAGACGCACCTCGCTTTCAGCAGCAAAGAGTATAGAAACAGTACAAAGCACACAATAGAACTATCGCAAACGAAATAAGGTAATCAGAAAAAATAACAGAAAGCGAGTGAAAATGTCGCGTAATCCCACGAAAAGAATAGAACAGAGCAGATGAACACATTAAAAGAACACAAAATAGCAGATGAACTCACAATAAACAAAAGGAAAAGGCAGGTGAATTGATGCTACGCAGTTCATAGAGGTTTCACTTGGGGTGGAACTAGAATAGATATTTTGTGCAGAAGCATGTTGCATGCGTCATCAGATTTTATTATTGAAATAATTCAAGTATCGCGGCTGTTATGGTGTGCCGAATATATTTCGGCTTTCTGAAGACTTCATGACATAACACGAAAAGGAGCGTCCATAAGTGCAGAGTCATTCATTCATTCCTTGTCCCGATGTAATACTATGTGTGTTAGGCGGCGTACTGAAGCACCCTAGCGTAACTCTTTAGGCATGAGATTTCTTAAAGTACAATTCAAATTTACTATGGAAATATATATTGCCCATTACTTAATCAAAGTGCTGCTGCCGCTTCCCGTAATGCAGTCTCCGATATGGCTCTTGACGGAATATTTGCGCGTCCGTAGCCCACCGTGATGTGCACTGTTAAATTTATATGGCCTAAATGATGCATTTCCAGAGAGGTTTGGAGAATGTATGCAAATTACATATTTTCTGTCAAAACGGAAAATCTATTGCATCAACACACATGATGTAGTTTTTTTCTCTGTCTCTGTCTCTGTCTTCGAATGAAAGGCAGAAGACTCCAAGCGTCTCTCAGTATATACTCCCATGAAGAAGAATAACGTAAAACAAAAGGGGAGCACAGGTACCATATAACACTCCATATCGACACTTTTTTTCACTGCACGAATAGTAAAAATTCTGCACGTTTTTGCTTACCGTTACAATAGGGAGAACTTTTTTGCTGTCAGTTTTCCCCGCGTCGCTCACTTCTATAAATAAAGACATTCCCACAATGATAAGAATTGCCTGTATCTGGCGCACTTCTAAAACACAGTGCATCATCGTCGACACCTCTGCAAAATGTGGAGAAGGTTATTTCGGTGCCGCTTTTTATCTGTGTTCATGAAGTCAACGTCATAAAGGAAGCCTCGCTCAGAACATCACCACCCACCGTTCTTCTCAAAACATTGTTGGTGGTTCGGAACAGATTTCTCAGAACTACGCTACTGCTTTCTTTATTTTGTTTGACACACTTGATGACATATGGAAAAGACAATTATATGCAGCACAGCACCTTTTCGTTAGAATCCCTACAACAGTGCTCCCCCCCCCCCTAAGATATTGACAGATATTTTATTTTATTATTGATGTGCTACATTATTGGTGACTCGAATACATTTTACCGCATCGTTGAACTTACGAGTGGCAGACCACAACTCCTGTAATAAGCTAAACATTTTTAATGAATTCTGGTGTTTAAGATATGTGCCAATTATTATCATTTGTGAAGAGGTTGTATTTTCTTTTCTATTAAACCATTCAATATTTTTGTGAGAACAATTGTGCATAAATACCTATAGATGTCGTAGGAAGATATCAAGAATATGTGCTAATGATCATAGCTTACTCATAACTTACCACTGCATAGGATCGCAACTTACCACTACAGCTAGGCGATAAATGGTCGTGCCTAAATGTACAGTCGCGATCATAAGTTTGGAGACCACGCGATCGCGTGGCAGTGTGCATGCGCGCGCCATCTAACGGCTCGTTGCCTGCAGTCGAGAGTCTCCCAGTGCGCATGCGCGGCCACTCTATCCTACTGGCCTGCTCGCTCGCTTGCTGCACGAAGGCGTGCGGGGCGATTATCGGAATTTGTGGCTGCCGCCGCCAGTAGTGCTTTATCACGAAGCAGCGGCGCAGCATCCTGGAACTCCTGGGTCCGATCTCGACGCTGTTTCCAAACAACATAAAACTTAAAGGTTTCCGGCGCAGATCGTTATCGCTGGCAGAATGTCACGATCGAAATAGCATGAGCGGTTCCCTCATGAATTTGTACTCATGAATTTGTGCTGCGCTCATGAATTTATACTGTGTCATCGCGTCTCCCTGTAGTGGCGAACAAACACGCATTTTGAAAAGTCTTCAACAGCGAAAGGTATTCAGTGGATTTCACGTCTGGCTGGTTAGCCTTCCGCAGAATACCGCCACGAGTGCCGGTCGAGGAAAGAAAGTGAATAGTAGTTATTTCTCGAGGGCCTACCACAGCACCAGATTTGCAATGAGGTCTCGGAGGGCGCGCATATAACAAATATAAAGCACTCGCGTTTACAAGCGTGGCGAAATGTTGCCTTCTCGGCAGACGTCTCAACCACCGTTGCTACGAGACAGTGCCATTTATCGTGACAGGGCCGAGTTTGGGCCGTGGCTGCTGTGCCGTCAGCATTATTGGCGGCAGCAGCGCTAATTCCGATAATCGGCCCGCGCGCCGGCGTGCAGCAAGCGAGCAAGCAGGCCGGCGAGATAGAATGGCCGCGCATGCGCATTGTGAGACTCTCGACTGCAGGCAACCAGCAGTTAGATGGCGCGCGCATGCACGCTGCCACGCGATCGCGTGGTCTCCAAACTTATGATCACGACTGTACCTAGATGTCATGCGAGAACATCAAGATCATGTGCTAAAGATCATAACTGACCACTGCAGCTAGCCGATAACTTTTTGCACTTTTAAGAAGAGGAACACTGCTTTGAATTCTATTCATTAAGCGGTTGTAGTAGGGATGGTAACATCGATGAACGATTAATCGATTAATCGAATAAAGGTCCACAATTAATCCATTAATCATAATCGATTTGTGCCTTTCGATTATTCGAATTAATCAAATAAAACTATTCGATTAATCGATTTTGGAATGCCCACTCCCGCCCCCCACGTCGCCCCTTGGCCCGAGCGCATGACTGCGAGGCGCGCTATCCTGAGAGGCAGACCCTGAACGCTATCCTCAGACGCCGGAAGTTGCAAAGCCGAATACTACTACCTTTTCTGGTTCTAAATGGGATGCCGTCGATCGCGCACTACTACGCAATTGCCTTGCACTGGAGTACGATTCGATGAATTAAATGCCTTCTCAGTTCAAGACATACTATAGTAACCCTGTAGTCGATCGCCGCACCAATCCGGATTCACTTGAGACTTGGCACAGCATGCGAACTGGCGTAGATCATGTGTTTGACGTTGCAATGGAGTATTTGCCAATTCCTACAACGTCAGTAGCATTCGAACGCCTTTTTTCGCATGCTGGATGTGTGGCGACCCAAAGAAGGTGTCGGTTGTCGCCCGAGCATCTCAGGCAACTGACATTTCTTTGCTCAGTAGAAAAAAGCATGTGTTTCGGAGCAGCAACCCCATGAACCAAAACAAAAAAATGGGACTGTTGAGAAAGTAAGCAGTACGTGGATTTGCCAACTTTCAAAAGAGAAGTTTATTCATTCTGCAAATTTCATACGTGGCAGCGCATCGTCTTGTTGCTTATTTTGTTCGTGTTTGTTTTTTGCCGCGCTGTTTCATCGTGTTGCCGCATAAACGCATGTCTGCTTACATTTGATAAACGAGTAGTTTTCTTCACCTGCAGTGTCAATTGAAACTTTCTTTGTATTTTATTCAATCCTCAGATTTTACTCGATTCTTGTGTAAGTGCGGCATTGTAATGCTTGTTTCCTCACTGGTTCTTAGTGCCGTTCTGTCTTACTCTTTAGCAAATAAAATAATGTTTACCAATGAAAGAGAGAGAGAGAAAATATATTACAAGGCAGAGAGGGTGGCCTGAGCTAGTACGCCCCTGCCTGCTACTCTGCACCGGGGAAAACGCCACCAGGTAATCCGTTTATACATAACAAGGCATGTTTGCTAGCGTAAAGAGAAGGACGCTAGCAACCATCTTTTATTATGCTGTATACCAACTAGCCCATCTGTCCGTCTTATAGGGTATATATACCATTTTCATAATTGTTGAGCTAACTTTCCTACGATGCAGTTTGCAGCTAGATACAATGCAATTATTTGCAGCTAGATACTTCTTCAAACAGTGTTCAAGCGCGGTTTGCTTGCGCTGGGACGCGGAAAGTGTAGACTGGGCTCTCTTGACACGAACACGCATAATAGACAAACGCCAGCACGCGCAACTACGCCCTCGTCTCCACTTGAAGCACGAAAGTTGCTGCCATTGGTCTTATAGACCAGAAATGGTCTTATAGACCATTTATGTAATCCGCAACTTTACGCGTCGCTTTACCGAACGTCTAGCATCCAGTGCATTACTATTGAAGAACTGACCTTGAAGCACTTATTAATACTGCATGGCCGCGTATTTAGGGAGAAATACAGCTTACAGCTAAAGGCCCCCGTCTTCTGCGGCGACAAGAAAGGACAGTCGCGCAATTTATGTTGTAATGTCTGGTACACTAGATGGCGCTCACAGTTCAGGATGTACTCACAATTGAAAAGGTGTGAGTGGCGCCGTGTTACGGCAAAGATCAGGTGAAACCTCAGAGCATAGGTCGGCAAAAAATGTGGAGCTCACTCAGACGCACTCATGAAATATATTTTGCCCTTTGAGCTCACTCAGACTCAGACTCACCAAAATTTTCCTCAACCGAACTCACTCGGACTCAGACTGACTGAAATGTTTCTTAGCCGGACTCACTCGGAGTCACACTCACCAACATTTTGCTCAGCCAGACTCACTCAGACTCACATTCACGGCTCTATCCGAGTCTGTGTGAGTCGACTCATGAGTCCGTTAGCGTATAATTGGCTTCATCTATCAGGGTGTCACTGCTCTTTAACACCAATATCTCGCAAAATTGGCGCTCGACTTGGCGCCTTTTAATCTCGTACCTTCAAATATGAGTTATGAGTGGTGGCAATCCAGTATGGACATTCTTATTGAAAGAGGTGACTCACACGAGATATTTTTGATCAAGAACTTCCTGTGAAAGAGTTTGCGGGCGGAAGTCAACCTGCCCCATACCCCCTCCCCCCCTCCACGTAACTCACGCCTCTGATTAACAAATATAGAGCTGGTGTATGAACGCTAGTGCTTTGAAGTGTGAGTCAGCGGGAGTATAAGCGTGAGCCGACATAAGGGTGCTAGTGACGCTGAAGTTGTGTACATAGAACAATAGGTCGGCAAAACAGTGTGGAGCTCACTCAGACACACTCAAGAAATATATTTTGCGCTTAGGGATCACTCGGACTCAGACTCGCCAAAATTTTCCGCTACCGCACTCACTCGGACTCAGATTCACTAAGATCTTTCTCAACCGGACTCACGCGGACTGAAGCTCACCAAAATATTACTCATGTGGACTCACTCAGACTCAGACTCATGGCTCCATCTGAGTCTGACTGAGTCGACTCATGATTGAGTTTTCCGACCTATGCTGCGGAGTATACTGGCGCAGCTGCTGTTTTTCTAGCCGGGAGGCGGAAAGTCATGTCACTCTATTTTTCGCAATATTAATTAGAACTAACAGAAAATAATGCCAAGGGAAGTATAGAGGATGTTATTTGTAATAATTGGGGGATATCAATGTGAAGAAAGTAAAGTGGACGAAAAGATAACTTGCCGCCGGCAGGGATCGAACTTGAGACCTTCGAATAACGCGTCCGATGCTCTACCACTGAGCTACGGCGACAGTCATTTCCCCGTCCACTTCATAGGGTACACATGTGCATTTAAACCTAGGAGTGTTAGTCAGCGCCGATCAAAGCCATGGCGGCTAAAGTCCCTAGATTTTGCCTTTTTACTTCACTACCGATAACTGCCTCCTTTCCCGGCCCTCTCTCACGCACAGCTTGCGTCCGACGCCATTTTCTTCCTAACTTGGAAGATTTGCAACGCCATCTGCGTCTAAGTACATTAGCCACGCATCTTTCAGCGGACAATATGCTAACGCGGCGCGCCTTTCTCCTCCCGTCAACCCCCTGTCATCAGTGAACGGGAGAAGCGTTTTACCGGCTGCTGAAAAAGCGTTAGGAAAAACATGGCTACTAAAAACGAGCGTTAGCCAATAAGAGTCGTCGGCGGTGCTTCAATGGGGTTCGTTACTTAAGAAGGAACAGGGAAAGATCTAGGGACTTTAATGGCGGCGAGTGTGGCACACTCTTCTTCTGCCTTTTGGCGTCGCGTAGCGAGTGACCTTTTTTTACGAGCTGGCAGCTGACCAATAATCCCTCGCATACTACCTGAAGGCACCAAGTCTGCCAGAACAAGACCCTCGCTATGAATGAAGGAAAGAAGGTAATTTTTAGGGGCTCGTTTTCTTTGTCTACACCCTTAACATTCCCTATACATTACTTCGCAATATTGTCTGTTAATTCTAATTAATGTGTCTAGCAAAGAAAAACGAGCCCCTAAAAGTAATCTTCTTCCCTTCCATTTCCCGCAGTTGCCTGTACGGATGGTCTGTTTGAGGCCAGTATATTTCTGTGTAATCTCTGCATAGGTGACCTCAAGAAAAAGATCGCGTCAGTCCGCAATTATAGTATTATGTAGGGCTTCCACAATATCTAACGGACAAACCGAGAAAAGATGCCCTGCTTACTAGGGCGAGCGTCTTATCTAATTTCTCCTCGTCTCTCTTTTACCTTTCTCGGGATTTCCTCACGCTCCGCCACACTGCATGTTTCAAGTGCGACTTTCCAACCAGTGTGGTTGTCACTAATCCCATTAATCGGGTTGGCAATCACCGGGCGGATTCTAAGGGCTGGCGTCACGGCCCTTCGAAAACGCACCACGAAAGCGCGGACAATTTAGAGTTGGTCCTTTGGTGCGCCAGCGAACGCCGGTTGTGGTCCAAAGACCGAGTCAGAGCCGAGAGGGGATAACACAAACGAAAACGAAATATATTCTCAGTTAAGGCAATACAAATAACACAAACTCATGCACACTCGGCTGGTACCAGTTACAACTTCACAATATAACTCAAATGCTGTTTACACAACGGGAGCTAAACAAACAGATCACACGCTACAAATGGAATCGCATGCATTACAACTATTCAAGGACAGTTAAAGTCCAGAATATTCAATGGCGTATCCATTCCACAATTCTTGGACGGTAATCGAATGCTTCTCTTCTAGGAAACACTCACGCCAGCTCCAGCGTTGATCGTCGTAGCTCAACCGTCGTCGCAACTGGTCACGGCTCACACGGCGTCGTCATCCAATGTTTCCAGATCGACGATCGACGGACCGCACACCATCATAAACACGTCTTCTTTGGCTAGCGGAGCCACACTCAGCTTACTTCACCATCACCGGGCCGAATGACTCGCTCACTCCTTCACTGCCTTCTCAACTCTCTCCTGGTCGCCGTCGCACGCTTCTATCTTCAATGATTTCAATGACTACTTCAATAACTACGTCACCGGTGAGGCATTCCGATTTTACCTCACACACACATTTGAAAACAACGAATCATGAGAAAAAATCAAAGAGGAAATGATCGTCCGATTTAAAGAATATAATGAAGACTCGATTATAACCCGCCATCTTGATACATTCGAACTCAGTCGTGACAGTCACAAGCAGCCTTCGCGCATTCGAGCACAGAGCATGAATTTACAACTCCCCTAAGACGAAATCAGCCATCTGCTTACGGAAAGACATCCCGGCCGTTTTCCTACAAGATCCAAACTTCCACCTGGTTTGCCATCCGCGCTAAAATCGCCAACGCTTACCTCTTCACTGCGGTACAAAGTTCAAGTCATTACTGAAGCCCCAGATGCACTCGACACCTCGTGTCGCATACAAGGCCCAGAATGTGACTTCGCATGACCTGACGTCAATATTGCCGATGAACCTGACGTCACGCCTCAAAAGATCGTTACACTCTCTCTGGACGAGCTGGTGAATCCGTACAATACCAAACCATGTCGCGACCTTCCCGAACAGAGTCTTTCGTCAGATGTCTTCAGCTCAATTGTTCCACAAAGAGACAAACACTCGGAATCAGAGCCAGCTCAAACCATGTTTGTTGCGATGTCGTCGTCAGGTGTTGACCCAACCGAAAGTCGAAGCACATGGAGTCGCTATTCAATACAAGTTTGAACGATAAAAACGGAAAGGCGGCTGCTACTTTTATTGACACGGAGCACGCTTACATCCCACCAGTAAATTATGCTGCGACTACAAACAGTGTATGCTCATTCAACGATGCAGCCCATCCGAGATTTCTACAGCACCATCAGCAAGGCCAGCAGAAGCAAGTCAACAAACGTAAGCGACACCAAAAGAGACTCCAACCAAGGCAACGACGAACGAAAACTTCAACGGAAACGCACTCACGGCTCCAAGGACATCAGAAAACAAGGTGTCTAAATCGAAGGCACATTCAAGATGTAACACATCATCGCATCAAGAAACGTCGCCAGAGACGCCTTCTGCACCAGAGGTCAGGACTTCGCCTACGCTTACAATTACGGCAACACCGCAAGAAACGCCCAGAACGAAGCGAAATCACCCCTTATACTCCGCAACAAGTCGGACATGGCGCCATCAGCCTCGGTCAACGCGGACGCAAAGTGGAAGCCACGAGTTTGTATCAGCCACGACAAACACCCCGACGGCTACGGCATACTGACATTCGATTCAACAAGGTGTTCCAGTATCATTCAGCCCTGACATATCTGCGACCCGTGTCTTCATCAGTGCGCATGCGCAGGGCATGGGAATGTTGTCCAGGACGCAACAGCCAGCCTCGCCCACCAGAGATGTTCTCGATGTCACCGGACTGCTGCACTCTCCCCTGAAGTTCTTGCGAGGTTACGGAACTCCCCTGGATTATGAAACTATTGGCCTGTTTTCTCGTATAAGACTCCCCTCTTTCATTTTTTTGTTGTAACTCACGCCTTCTTTCTGGGGGAGGGGGAATCATGTGACGTATGAAGCCATGGTAGGAGAAGGCGAGGATGAAGAAGTGCGCGTGAATGGAATAAAAGTATGGCGTATGAGCCACGGCCCGTCTCTCATTCATAGCGTCACACCTTCTCCCCCGGTTTCTAGAAGCGCCGGGAGGATTCTCCGGCGCGTAGTACAGCTAAGGCTAGAGAAATGGCGAAAGCTTTCTCGTAGGTTCGAATCGCGGCGGCATCATCGACGATGCGTCACCCCCTCCCTCCTAGAAACATCGAGGTTTTGCCGGGCATTTGATCGCGTTGTCTGCGTCTGGCTCCAGTGGGCGAGGAGGATGCGACGCGCCGGCGTCTTTTGATGCTTGTTTTTTCGTCTTTCGCGCTTCTTGGGCGCGCGGCTCGCGCCGTTCTGTCTCCCGCTGCCGTTTGGAAGCGGACGCGCGCTCTGTATAAGGCGCTCGTTTGTGGCAGTGGTCCACGAACGTGCCTCCGGTTTCGATGAGCTCGAGTAGGCAGGCTTCGAGAAAATACGACCTGCTGCCGAATAGTCCAGGGATGATGGCCGCAGATTCTTGAGCCCGCGACATCAACCAACGACGACGGGCCCCTTGTGTCCAGTGCGCGAAAGTGTGAATTTTCGCATAGTGGACAAAGGGGCCCGTTGTCGACACTTTCGAAAGTGGGAATTTTGGATCGTCAACGCGTCTAATAAAAAGATTTGGGCCCATATTAAACAAGATGCCTCTCAAACAATGAGATATCGGTTTTAAAGCACCCATTAAACATTTCAATTAATCGATTATTCGATTAAAAAATTCCACCGAAAGCAATTGATCAATTCAAGGCTAAATCGATTAACGATTAATTGACGAAAAAGTTTAATCGACCATCCCTAGGTTGTAGCTGTGCGGTGCTATCAACATTTATGCCCTTATAAAGGCGCGACACGCAGGTCAGTGCCTCTTGAAGCATTTCATGGAGGCTACACTGTGAATTTCCATGCGTATTTACCTGTAATCGGCGACGCCGAGGAACAGCATGCGTACGAATTCCGATGATATCGCCGATTTCGTTTAGCAATCCCGAATCAGTACTATATATTTTCACGTCAGTAGTTGGACCTTGTCATAATTTATAGTAGTTCTCGCAGTGTCAGAAACGTCCGGGGACCCGTTGCCAACACTTGGCCGGGTGGCCGACAACTTGATGTTAGAAAAATGTTTCGACCCAGCACATTTACACAGGGGAAGTGTTTTAATAATGGCCTGATATAAAAGAAGAAAGCAAAGAAATAATATTATTGATTTTGTTTTACGAGCTAAAATAACGGTGCGATTATGAGACAGGTCATAGTGGGAGGGTTCGGAATAAATGGAACCACCTGGAATTCCTTATTGCCCACCTAGATCTAAGCGAACGAGTGTTGTGTGTATTTCACACCCATCGAAATGCAGCCGCCTTTGCGGCAAAGAGACAACAATCACTCTCAGCCTTGCCAGGATAGGGCGCCAATCATATTTTCCTGGACTGAATTTTACGCACACTTGTATATACATGGCGGTTAGGACTGCCTTGTCACTCCTATTTTAAATGAGCTCTATTCAATGAATAGTCGAACGCGTTTGATGATGGTTACTTAGGCATGGACGAGTAGACATGTCATGTTAAGACGTGTCAATCAGCGTTTTCTCGACGCTGCAAATCTGAGTTTGTTAGACTCGCAGGTTCGGTCCCTGCCGGCGGAAAGTTGTCTTTTCGTCCGCTTTGCTTCCTTCACACTTCATCTTAATGACAACGAATAACTTCCCCTATACTTTCTTTGCCATTATTCTCTGTTAGTTCTCATTAATAGTCATGTATAGTATCATAGTAACACTTGAACCAGCGCAGCCTGAGGCATAGGCGATGAACTACGCTGCTGTAGTCTGCTGTATTCTGCCGAAGCACACACTCTCAGCGCCCACGTCAATGTGCAGCACCACGCTAATATCTTCAACAGACACTGGCACTGTTACCGACGCTATACCGTCCGCCTGCTGGCCTGCGCTAAGCGCCATGGACAACCGACCTTTGGAGCACCCCTAACAGTCGTTCCACTCTGCTACTACTGCGTGGAAGCCGGACACACCTACCGCCGCTGCCAGTACCGTCAGATGGGACTACGTGGCTACGCCGCAAACGTACCACGTCCATAGCGTGATCAATCGCCACGCGACATCGCCGACTCACTTGCCTACGCTGACTGAAGAAATCTACGTTCGTCCCGTTCGCCGTGGACAGGACGCCACGTGATCCATCGGCGACGACCATACACTGGTCAAACCCAGAGCCAGTCGGTTAATATGTATTCGGAAAGGTAAAAAAAAATTGACGAATCTTGCAATAGGTCGCACAAGGCTTGAAACTGTGAAACTTGATGATTCTGAAGGGTAAGCTGATTGCTTCTCGGTTGCTGCTAGGCTTTAGCTAGGTTAGTCACGACCCGCATGACCAAAGGCCAGAACCGAGCTTTTACAACTCTGATATGATATGATACGGACATGTCGTCGTCGGCTTAGGGCTCTCCTCGGGCTCTCCTCGCATCGGGCTCTCCTCGCAGCCGCCGTTGCATTTCCCGTTCCCTAGTATGGCAGCTTCGCACTAGCCGTGTCCAGCATAGGCGTACGCACGGGAAGGGGGGAGGAAGGCAGGGGCGAGGCGCCTCCTCCTATTCAGCTAAGAGGGGGGAGGCAAAGTCACCCCACACATTCACATAATAGGGAGGGGGGTGCCCCGACACGGGGGAGGGGCGCAAGGTCAGCGCCATACATTGACATAAATGGGAGGGGGGGGGGCGCTGCAACGGACCTTCGCCCCCATGAAGGGGAACTCAGCGCACTTCTATGGCAATATGTGTCACGTCACTTTTGAAAACGAATGCACAAACCAGCGGGGTGAAAATGTGGGCCTTCGAAGAAAAATGCGTAGCTGTGTGGACAAAAGTACTCTAACGGAAACAGTGGAACTAGGCGCTGAAGGTGAACATGAGAAACATGTCTAACGGAGTAACGTCTGCATCTCAAGTGTGTCTCAGGGCCCTTAAGGCGTTTTCGCTCCGCGGCTTTTGGTTCGGCATATCGCAAAACTAAAAGTGATAAGTGTAATGTCAAATCTGCATCACTTAACACTGAGTAGTAACTTTTTTCTATGCACATAGCGCGTAATCATTCATTATTATCGAATTTGTACGAAAAATATTACATAGTTCAACGTTTTTATCCCTTAAAATGAATATTTCTCTACATTGCTCTCCCAGTTAGCCTTTCGAAGCGGTACCTTTAGCATTTTTAATAGCTTTATCTCCCGGTCACTTGATGCTCCCAAGTTCGAAAAGCTCTCATTGCGCATTGTAGACCGGAGGAAGATTCGGCAAAACTCAAGCTTGAAGAAAAATTTCGTATTTTGCGACGCACGTTAGACTGGGACAAACTCCGATCTGAATCGTCATAACTGCCACCTCGCCGTAGGGGCGTAGCCAGGGGGGGTGGGCACACCGGGCCCGTGCCCCCCCCCCCCCCCGAAATTGTTTTGCCATGGCATGCAGAGCTCAAACTGACAGTCGATTCCATCTGCCTGCCCGACCCCCACTTCAGATGCCCCTGGCTGCGCCCCTGCCTCGCCAAGTAAAGGGTCGGCTGCCGCCGCGGCTGCAGTCGCTGCTGCGAATAACCGCCGTCGGCGTCACAGCCGCTGGCAGGTGGTACTCACGAGCGACGAGCTGGCCGACCAGCTTCGGACCGTCCTGCAAGCCAAACATCTCTCGCGTGTCTATAGACTTCGAGCCGTTACTTAGGCACATGCAGTGCCATCGTAATCGGCGGAGGGTGGTGGGGGGCAGGGGTTAATTGTTTCTTCCTCCCGCCTTGCCCGAAGCAAACTTGCCGGAACAGTTTTAAATGCAGTTTCATTCATTCATGCGGCAACTGAAGCAGATATGGCCAAGTAACTCATTTTACAATTTCATTTCAAAGGTTGCTGCAAAGCTTTTACGTTGAACAAATTGCACGAAGTGCTGCCCTGTACTCGCCTTGTTTGCATTAGCATGTTTTCCACAAGCAGTCTGCTTCCTTCTCAGTCAAACGATATGCATAACACTTTCATCACTAGCGCAATCGTTAGTAGAGAAATAAGCGTATTGTCACTGTCCAGCGTGTCTTTTTTTATGTGCATGAAAAGTGGGTCGAATGACCCACAATAACCTACATTACTTTATATAAACACATTTACCTGGTACTTTCCACTGCATCGCGATTGTACCTCCGTTTGTTCGTGTCATAGGAACCCCATCTTGCACTTTGTGGTACTTGCGAGGTACCTGGCAGCCTAATATTGCACACGCATATTGGAAGACACAGTGTTACCCGCACCATCGTTCAGTATAGTCATAGCCGCAGCATATTGTTCATCACCACAGATGCGTTAATTTGGGGTGGGGAGGGGGGTTGATTTCTGTGTCCAGCCCCGCGAATACCGCATACTTTATCACCTTTTGTTAGATTAAATTTAGATCTAGATATGCAGTATTGTCACGTTGTGTAATGGTTAGGAAGGCTGTGGTGAGACTGGGGACTACGCAGCTACTTATATGAGCGAACATGTGCCCGAGAAATGAAATGTGAATGTAGAAGGAATTCATGCTGCACACTGATAGCGACGAACTGAGCGTCGGCCGTCGGTAATCTGGTATTACTGTGAGAAACCCTTTGACTGCAGAGCCTAAGCCTCTGCCGTGTTTCCCATAGTGAATACATCTGTAATCAACCCTCCAACCGGATTGTGCGCCCTTATATTCTTGCACACGCTAAATGTTACCCATATAATGGAGCGGCTGACGTGCCTCTTGATATCGACACGATGGCGGTAATTCATTCATTGTTTTTACTTTCTTCCGTTGCTGCAGCAAAGCCTGTCTATCGTCGAATTTTTGCGCCACCTCAGAAGGATAATAGTGCTCCTTAAACAAATTTATCACAGTTGCCTTTGAGGAAGATTGATGGTCTTTCTACCACCTCAATCAGCACTCATTGAATGACCAGCTTCAATAGTAGCCCCAACGTCAGCATGCTGTCAGTAACAAGATACGGTCTGTCTGCAGGCACCTCCGTATATTCTTAAATTCATGCAAGTATTCGAGTAAGAAGTAAAGAAAACTCTATGGAGAGAAAGGCGCAGGCATATTTCAGCACCGCTGTCTATTTCCCTACTTAATCAGCGTTTTTATTTTGTAATTCGTGTTCTCCGACCAATGCCATTACGCTCCACCATAAAAGACATATCAACTGAATTTATCGAACGATCGATCAACTATTTGAATGATCTAGCAAGTACAATTGCCGAGCAGCAAGTGCACCAGAAAGCCGCTCGTCCAGGTGGAGAACCCCTGAGGAGGCAGAAGTTTGTCGTCAATGATGACGTCTTTATTTCGGAGATATCAGTACGGAATTTTACAGCAGCATCGCTTTGCCCTACGAGAAATGCATATGTTTTCTTTAAAGAAAAGGTACCTTTTTATGTTTCTTATACGTAGACCACGCTGCGTTCCAAATAACGTAGATTAAAAGAATCAGCAAAGGCGTCTATCGCAGGAAATACACTTGCAAATGAAGGAATTCTGACAAGAATTGTGTCTGTCGATCTTCTGAAAATTCGCACGAGCACTTGTGAATGCGATAGCACTATTCCGACCACATGTTAACTAATATTTTCTCATCGCGAAGCAGTGAACAAAGATACGCTTGCTGGTAAGTGGAATATAAAAGCAGTCCAAACATACAAGTATGGAAAAGGTTGGAGGCAGTACGGTTTCACGCCGCTACTTTGCAAGACGACATCTTTTAGAGACGGCCTAGGTGTAGTGGGTTCACCCTCTCATGGTGGACGCAGAATTCAGGATGATTGCTTGTTCAGGGTATTCTATCCATAAGTGGCGTCGGTCTTATAGTACAGCTGGGTGCTTTGGAGTTGACTTGTTGTCCTGAGCTCTTTCTTCCACTGTTTCCTACAGTTGTATCTATTTGCTTGCTATAAACCTCAGTCCTGATTCTTCGATAGCGAAGTGTGGCGCTGTTTTGCGCTCTCGTCGTTTTTGCCCACCAGGCTTAATCATCCTGCCTTATTGGCTGGACATAGTCTACTAAATCGTGAAATCTACAGCACTGTAGAACATGAATATTTTCAAAAGAAAGCCTCATGTGCAAGAAAAAAGCATGCACGACCACGTTTCTCTCCTTTGAAAAAAAATGGGAAGGAAGTCTTCACTATTAGAGGGTTAGACGTTCCGACTTCGTGAGAGAAAATATCAGGCGACAATAATGAGAACGGGTGCTTTACTGCGCTAACATTACATTTCTATGCCATAGCCAAAACTTTTACAGCGAAAGCTGTTTGAGATCATTTCACCGGCCGTTTTTGGCGCCGTAGTTGTCCGCCGCCGCCGCCGCCGCCGCCGCCCGTAACCAGTATCGCTCGAAATAAGAAAAAAAATTAAATAAGAAAAAAATTCCAGGATGGAACGAGGTTCGAATCTGGGCCCTCTGCGTGGGAGCCCAGTATTCAACCTCTGAGCCATGCCGGTGCTTCAAACTGCTTTGCAAAAAGGTCCTATACAGGCTTCATGTCGGGAAGGAACCACATTAGCATATGCAATATAACGTGGTAGAAGAGTAAAATAAGCACCAAGCGTCGCACAACGCGAATTCTGTAACCAGGCGTCACACAATGCGAATTGCGCAACGAGTAGGTTGTTGAATGCTTCCAACCAAGGAGGTGTGAACCTCCTTGCTTCCAACCCATTACAAGGCTCTGCCATAATTCTTCGTCGTCATCAGGCACAGCATCTACAAAGTGCGCATAATTCCTTACATGCATTTAGCAGGTACCACGACTCCCCGTAGAATGACGAAAAATGGCACAGTGCCTGCTGCACAACTTCTCAAAAATTACAATTATTTATAGCGTAGTGGGTTCCTCGCAAGTGCACTTGTATTGGTTGCCAAGGAAGCCCATAAGCGCATGATCCATTTCCTCGGGGTCTCAGTAAAATTGCAATTATTTATAGCGTAGTGGGTTCCTCGCAAGTGCACTTGTATTGGTTGCCAAGGAAGCCCATAAGCGCATGATCCATTTCCTCGGGGTCGCAGTAAAGTTCTTCGCCCCCCCCCCGTCTCTCTCCCACGCCAACGTATGTTATACAGTATGACGGGAGAAGGAAATTGCGACCGGGCGTCACCCAATGCAAATTACATAACTGGTGGGCCGTTTAAAGCTTCCAACCCATTACAAAGGGCTGAGCCATAATTCTTCATCGTCATCAGTCGTCGCGTCAACAAAGTGCACATAATGCCTGCATAATGACATGTAGCTGGTGCCTCGCTTCTCCGTAGAATGCCAAATAATGGCTTAGTAGGTGCTTCCCAACTTCACAAAAATGGTGATTTATGGCGTAGTGGGTACCTTTCTAGTGTACTTGTATTGTAGCCCCAAGAGAGCTTACATCGGGCTATAGAAACGCCGCTGTTCCAGCTTTCGCTGTGACTGTGCTGCGGTTTCAGCGCAGACCTGGCGTCTTTTTTCTCCCCGTACCAGATATATAATTGAACGCCTCAAGATCAACACTTGGTGAAAAAGTGATGATCATTGATCATTGCCATCAAGTCAAATCGAAATCAGACCAAGGGCATCCTTTCTGGCCATACTTGTAAACAGGAAAAAAAATTCCCCACTAGTAAACGTCCAGACAACACTTCTATTGTTTTGATGTTCAGTTGGCAACCTGCAGTGCTGCCTGCATCTCATCACAGCTATTATCCCTGCGTCTTCATAAAATGCACATAACTACATCTCGCTAAAATATATATTACATGCCAGTGCCATTCACCCATTTCCTTCTTGGAGATCAAAATAAAAATGCAATCACTGTTTTGAAAGTCACAAACCACGTCATGGAAGGATTGACGGAAATGTAAGTATACCGAAAGGTTCTGCGTATGACATTAAGCGCGCTTCATGAACATTTCTCAGTTGTTTCCGTGAGATTAGCCTTTACACTAGCTCACGTTCGAGAGCTACATATGCGCACGTGGATATTTCACGCGACAGAATGCCACCTCAAATTTTCTCTGTATCGGTTTGTGATCGCGGAAGTAGTACAGCCCTCTGTGGAAATGATCCGAGGAACGCCTTTTCAGTTTTCTTAACTGCGATGGCAAACTATAGACAGACTAATTATTTTGATGCGGGTAGGCTACAGCAACAGAACCGAAAGTCTGCGATGGAAATTCGTGGTATCATGTGGTTCACATTTAGAAGTTATCCGTTTAAAAAAATGCGAAGACCGCTTTCTGCGCTTGCAAAAGAAGCCTTCTCTCGACACCTTAGAATGAAGAGGATTCATTTCTTCCTTTGAAATAAAAGAAGCATTTTCAGGTTTATTAATTAATTTATGTATTTAGTTATTGGTCGAACGTCACATTCCAAAAATGTGCGCAGTACGCAATCTATGGGGGTGTTTATCTTGGTGCCAATGAATCTTCTTCCTGAACCGCAGTTCTGAAGCGCGAGAACTCGCGAATTACTGCTACTTCAGTTGGAAGGTCATCGTAGCCCCAGGCGGCGTACGGGAAGAAACGTCGCAGAATTGTGGTGCTGTGAACTTGGGGTGCAATCAGTGCGTTAGAATGGCTTTTGCGATGTTCCTTGATGACTAGTTGGACAAGCTGTTTTTAACATGGACTCAAACACATTGTCGTTGAATAACTGGTTGAAAACATTGTCGCCCTTTGAGAGCAGCTTAAAAGAACAGATGAAGAAGAGGTGAGGTTGAACTACCGGCCGAATACAGGGAAAAATGTCCCGATATACTTCCGGCGTAAATCGCGAACATTCACATCCACGTCGTCATGCCTGAGGAAGACCGCCCCCATTACGACAAAAGTGGCGCCCATAAACGAAGAACGCCCAACAGTGACCATCAGCGCGCAGCGTCGGAGTCACGTATCTGGCGCCATTTAGGGGCCCCACGGGACGCGACGGCTGTGTTAGAGTGTACTGGAACAGGGGAGTGCTCGTAACGGCCGCAGCACCAATGTACAGAAAGTGAAGCCCAGACATGGTCAATCCGCTTGCAGCGCTGCGATCGGTAGTCTGCAATGTGTCGTCGTTTAAGAGTTGCGCGCGGCTCCGTCGAAGTGGTGCAGGGGTAGAACGTCCGCTTCTCACTCAAAAGCCCCGGGTTCGAATCGCAGCTGTAGATGGTAGGTTTTTATTCTCAGTGTCACATTTTAGAGCTGTGTTGGTTATCCTTTGTTTCATAAGACTAGCTTCAGTTGATACATGTTGGTTTCAAAAGTAACGCAAAATGTGAAATCTCGTTTCGAGTCTCATATTCGCGAAAATCTCTGAGGCTATAATTTACGTTTTTGTTCAATCCCGGGCGGTGGCGCTGTAAATAACTGCACTCACTGCCAAATTTCTTCTATTTTACTTCACATTTTGCGTTACTTTTGGAACCAACATGTAGCAACTGAAGCTAGTTTTAAGAAACAAAGGAAAACCACTACAGCTATAAAAGGTGACACTAAAAATAAAAACCCACCGTCTACAGCTGCGATTCGAACCTGGGCCTTTTGAGTAGGAAGCGGGCATTCTAGCCCTCCACCATTTAGGCGGAGCCGCGCGCAACTCTTAAACAACGACACATTGCAGACTACCGATCGCAGCGCTGCAAGCGGATTGACCCTGTTTGGGCTTCACTTTTCGAAGCTCGTTCCGAGCACTCCCCTATTCTAGTACACTCTAGCTGTGTTTTTCTGTGTTCGACGAGAAGGTGTTGAGTTGCTGCGTTAGCGATAACCCGCCATATCAGGAATGACAAGCAGCTTAGCTTTCGAGTAGACAAGGAGGCGTGCGCCGCAGTTGCTTTCAATCACGATTACCAGACAACTTCAACGGTGATCGATGATCTAGGGGTTGTCCGATCGTACTAAAATTAAGAACGAATGGTCTTAGAAGAAAGCGCTTGCCCAGTTATTCTCAGCCAACTCGCAGCAATAAGGCAAAGGCGGAATGATTTACAACATTAATATAAAATGCACCACTTCTTCAAAATCCCGCGTCGACTACAGAACGCGTTGGCAACTGTGACCGTCGCATCACATTGCACTGTTTCGCATCCCTGGCAATAGCGCCTGGCTGCGTCGTGCGTATTTGTACGAGAACAGTCATTTTAGACGTGAAGCCGCTTTTGCACAGGGCTGTGTCCGGTGGTGGTGGTGGAGTCCGCGCTCCACTGCACATGCGCCTGCCCTCTCCCACTCTCCTCTTTTACGCAGGTGTTCGGTCGCCTTCTCTCCTCTCCTGCCCCGCGCTGCAGCCGCGTCGCAGCCTCTCCTACCACGTGATGGAGCCAGCCGGGGCCATATATAGCCTGTAACCCACTCTCTCCTCTCCCTCCCCAAATTCATGTGTATATAAGCGCGTGCGCTCGGTCGGCTTCCGCCATTCTCGCTTCGCTGCCGTTCAGATGAGTTGTAACGTCAACGTCGGCGCCATTCGTTCACTCGGCGCTAACGGAAAGCAACGCACAAACACAACGTAATGATAACACAAACACTAAATACAAAGCTCAAACGCTAACGGAAACACCGAGTGAACGTAACGGAAACTTGGTGTGCGCCCCCAACGCTGCTTCGCATCCCCACATGGTTCCGTTGAGTGGGAGATGGTGTAATTTTTGCTTTTGTATGCGCTCATCAATTATTAAAATATACTGCCATCATCTCCATTACATTTCAGAAATGTTACGCGCAGCATTCGCATAAAACAACCAACTCAACTGCCTTCGATGTTTGCATTGGTGAATAGGCATTTTAAAACCGCCTTCTTGCGCTAAGGTGCTCTGTAACGCTCAAAATCAAAGGTGTGGACAAGCTGTCATTAAGGGACAAATCCGCAAGCACCTGACCGACGAGTGTGTTGCTGCTTTCTAACGTGTTTTTCGGAGAGATCACGCTGTTCTTATCCGCGAGAGCCACGTCTGAACGCGTGTTCGGTTAAGACTTGAATATGAAGTGCTGATTGTCGCGAACCACTGCATACCCATCACCACCGTCAATCAACCGAATACGTGTGCGCTTCTATCAAGTATCTTACCAGAGGACAAGAAGTCACGCTCAGACTACTACAGACAGGGGTTTACCCTTGCCCAGCTAATGTATCTATTTATATGGATATATCTCCTGACTGCCCGGACTGTGGATGTGTGTGTACATTTGAGCACATGATGTGGGACTGCCCCCACATACCCAAGGAACTCAAGGCGCAAATCATCCCAAGACAAGGGTTTTATTCCGCCATCATAAGTACGGATCGTCACCGTCAGCTTCGGGCAATCCAAGGGGCCCACGATGCTGCAGGCAGGTACTGCCTGCCTGTTCCAACGTGGGAGCGGCCCGCAGGGGCGTCGGGGTAAAACCTGGCTCTCCTCCCTCGGTGTACAATAAAGTTATCTATCTATCTTTCTATCAAGTGCAGATAGATCATAAGGCGCCAACGCAGGCAGTTGTAAAATAGCAGTGAGAAAACAACGCATCGGAGGTGATAAACGTCGTTCTCCAAAAGCTAAAAATGCCTCCGAAACCGTTCGCAGTGTTGCATAGAGGGGGCTATAGCTAACAGCTGTCTAATTAACCACGCATAGGTTCGAGCAATTAAAAGCACAGAAAAAACTGCACAAGAAGTACACAGCAGGCAGCTTCGAAAGTCCCATGCACAGTACCATGCGACATCAAGCAACAACGACTGCCGTTCATTGGTAGATCTACTGCTAAATTGGCATGCATGAAAAAAAAAAAGATGAATAAAAAATTTACCCTCCAGTTTTCTTGTAAATATCACCGTTGTGTTTACACGTGTTCAGGCAAATGTTGAAAATATTACCGGGTATTCCCTTTAACCACTGGTGTGCACCTTGTCTGTCCACAAACTGGCCCTAGTGCGGCGACGTGCCCGTTCTCGATAGGGCGACGGTTGTACCAGCACGACTGCGGTAGAGGGTCTATAGATTCCCTTAGAGTCTGATCTGTCCTTTCATGTAAACCAGAACCTTATCGCTTAACGTTGGAGGTCAGCGTTGTCGCGAGTCGTCAACTTCTGAAATACATTTGTGAGCCGATGTACCCTTTCCTCCAAGCATAAAAGCCAGTGTACTGGCGCCAACACTTGCCGCGGCGATAGATGGTAGTGCTGAACAAGAGTTGTCACAGATCATGTCGGCGAGTGCAGCAACCAGTCGCTCGGTAGTCATGTGACACCTCCTATGTGACTTCATGGCTATGATCCGCGTAGAGCGTTTCATTTAAGCTTGGACCATCCATATAGTGAACATGTAAGGTGTCTGACGAGGTCAGTTCGCTCTAAAATTCTATGTTTTTAAATGTTGGCTACAGCCATTTCTCAACTACGCGTTCTTTCGTTTTATTCATGTTTGTTTTGTTATTACGCGTTATTTGTACTCGCTATACGCTTTGTTTCGTATCGTGGAATTTTGTTCATTCAACGCACCTGTTCACTATATTTAAATTAGCGCATTTCCTTGCTTCATGATATCCTACTGTAATGACTCTAGGTGGACGCAGGTAGTGAAATAAAATAGGTATATAAATTATTGAATTAACCACAAATAATTAAGCATGTATGATCGTACCACTTTGGCGTCACGCTGTATACTGCGGGATGCACTTCACGCAAACTTCAAAGGCTGGATCTTCTGTGAAACGTTCTCACCAAGCAGTTGACACTTTCTGTGCATCAATTTGGACCGTTGTTGATCACCGAGTACCTGGAGGCAAACTATTTGTTGAAGACAACACTGTTCCACTTTGCGAGACAGGTTATTGCATTTGTACATGTAAATGCGCGTGACTTCATGCGTTACGCTGTCTTTATATGTTATTCACCTTTTTTTCCTTCTTAGACTTGCGCGTGCCACGTAGGGTAATACACTTCAGTCGTGCATACACATTGCTTGTCGTAGTAATCCGTAAAATTATACGAAGGTTGGAGAGAGATGGCGTAGCCTCTTATGTAGAGTCCACAATATAAAATAATCAGGAAGTATTACACGAAGGTGCTTATACTCTTGCGTTAGTTTATTTGAGTACAAGAAATCTTCCTTACCCCAAAGGCAAGAATAGGTAAAAACGAATTTCGGAGGTCCTAACTGGAGGTCCTAATTTAGATGTCGTAAACATGTTTTCACGACTTTCCATTCGATAAATACGTCTTCCAATACTGGTCTATTTTTTTCTGATAAACAAGGCTTTTCAACGACGCTCCGTGAAACCGACGCCCGAAAAAAAAAGAAAAAGCGTGATTTCTGGAGGCATGCATGTCCCTTGGCAGCGGCCCCATCTAGTTCTTTGTATGCTTCACCACATAACATTGAATTGTTACGCTGGACCGCAACGTGTGATACTCTGTCGCCACAAGTTTCTCGAGACGCTATCTGGATGAATGTTTAACTTCTGCGGTACCTGTCTATAAACAGTTCAGCGAACGGTTAAGATTAATACTGGTGTATGCTATAGCTAATTACCCCAGGAAAATTTACGTACATGCTTCTGCCTATAATGTCATGCGTTACGCCAGTGACATTTTCCTCTAGGCTTCTTGGGAACGTCAGTGCCTTCTATGCGCTATGCAGCGAATATATATATATATATATATATATATATATATATATATATATATATATATATATATATATATATATATATATATATATATATATATATATATATATTTCTTTGTTCCACCAAATATTTGGCTTTCTCTTTCCTTTCCAACAAATAGATTTCTTCTCTTTCCATTTCTTTTGTGATTACATGTGACAGCTCATTATGCTTCCAGTCTTTGCCTGGTAGTTCGTCTACTTTTTCCTCGACTCTTGCGGCTATATTTGTTATTTGTTTGTCATTTAAATACAAGCTGCAAACTTAGATTCTATGTTCTTATTTTCAGTTTTATATCCCATTTGTAATATTATGCGTTTATGATCACCACCCAAGCTGTTAATGCCTTCCTCGTCTATTCTCATCTCAGTAAGTTTGTCATATATTCCTTCTGTCATGAGACAATAATCAATGCTCGATTTCCTGTTTCCGACTTCCCACGGTTAGGCTCCACGTTAACTGCCAAACCGAATATGAGGCGTCCTCTCTAGGATGTAGTAGATAAAAGGTGTACTGCCAATAAACGGGGGCACTTCCGCTGGGGACGCGGCACGTGTGTTTTTAGTCCGCGGCCCTCGGGCTTCAGACCGCCTCTTCGGCCGCTTCGGCTCTAACCCTCCCACCACATGGTGTCAGAAGTGGGGTGCCTGGTTCCCGCCACTTGACATGGATAACAAAGACGATCCAGTTCCTGCTCTCGCTGCCGCCAGTCTTCGGAGTCCGGCTTCGTTCTCCTTCGACGATGCCGGCGAGTGGCTGCCCTGGTTACAGCAATTTGAGGACTGTGCCTTCGCACACCGGCATGCACGCAGCCCCGGGCGAGACTAGAGTTAGGACTTTCATCTACTGTATAGGTCCCCGTGCACGCATCGGCCTCAGTTCACTTATATCCGACGAAGAAGCGTTTAAGTCCTACGCAGAAATCACCCAGCGGCTCACGAGCTACTTCGTTCACCTCGTAAACGAGGTGTACGAGAGCTTTCGGTTTCATAAGCGAACCCAACAGCCAGGTGAAGCTGTCGACAGTTTCTTTTCTTCGCGGCCTTGTGGAACATGGTACGCAAGTGTAACCACCCGTCACCTGCCGTTGAAGAGCGTCTTGTTTTTGACCGTTTCGTCATGGGTTTGGCGGATTCTCACCTTTCAGACAAGCTGCGCCGCATTCCCAGCCTTTCCCTGAACGACGCACTCGTGCAAGCTCGTCAGCACGAAGACGCCGAACGCGAAAAACAACGCCTGTCCCTCACCGCTGGGCAACCGCCTACGGCCGCTCACAAGGACGCGGCGACTTCGCGTAAGCCCGCACAGCGTGCACGCGGACGACGTAACAGACGGGACTCTGGCAACTTTGCCGACTTTGCGTCACGTGACCGGCCCGACTATTCGTACACGAGCAACATTGGTGGCGAGGCTTCGAATATCGGCCTAAGCCTAAGTGGGAAGTGCCAGTTTTGCGGTCACGAGTTTCACCGCCTGTCCAGCAGCCAAATCGGTCTGTATCCACTGCAAGAAGCGAGGCCAATTCGCGGCGATATGTCGCTCAAGGAAGCGCCTCGGATCCGTAGAGCTCCACTCCGTCGCTGCCCAGCTGTCCTCGATAAGCCGCGCGGCGGAAATGGATCCGGGAAACAAGCCCTGAAGCTTCTCGGCACCTTTGACGCGGCGCTGTCTTGGAGAGGCAGACAAGTCAACGAGCGCCTCGACGTCGTTGCGAGACAAGACCACTTCTGGGATATCCCGCTATCGTTGCCCTTGGGGTCGTCAAGTTTGTCGGCGCCTTCACATCAGCTCTGCCGGACGCACCACCTCGTGAAGTCGCTCCAGCCCTTTTCACCTGTCTGGACACGTTTTCGGAAGAGTACACGATACGTATCAAGCCTGACGCGGTAGCGTATGCCCTCACAAGAGCCCGGCGTATCCCTGTACCGCTACGAGACGTAGTCAAAAAGATGCTCGACACGATGGAGCAGGAAGGCGTGATCCGGCGCGTCGGCGAACAGACGGACTGGTGCGCGGGGCTTGTCGTCTTCCCGAAACCAGCGGGGGTTACCGCCTGTGCGTTGATGTGACAAAACTCAACCAAGTCGTTCTGCGTGAACGCCACATATTCCCGACCGTCGACCAAACCCTCGGACTTCTCGGTGATGCACGCGTTTTTTCGAAGTTGGACGCAACTTCAGGCTTCCACCAAGTACGCCTGGCACGCGACTCCCTGAAGTACACGACTTTCATCACTCCGTTTGGCAGGTATTGCTACTACCGCCTCCCACTCGGCACATCATCAGTCCCGGAATACTTTCAGCGCCAGATGTCTCGCCTGCTGGAAGGGTTGGCCAGTGCCGTTAACCTTATGGACGGCATCCTTGTGTTTGGCCGCACCACAGAAGAACACGGCCAACGCCTCCAGACTATTCTCGCACGCCTCCAACAAGCGGGGGTCACTCTCAATGCTGCCAAGTGCATTTTCGGCGTGTGCAGCGTGTGATTCCTTGGCGTTGTCGTCGGTGCCAATGGCACCACGCCGGATCCAGAAAAAGTGGCCGCAATTCAGCGCATGCCTGCTCCTAAGGACATTCATGGTGTCCAACGTTTTCTTGGTATGCTTAACAATGTCGGTTGCTTCATCCCGGGGCCTCTCTCAAACGACTGCGCCAATCAGAAGTCTCCTGAACAAGCTTGCAACATGGACATGGGGACCAGCACAAGCTTCAGCATTTGAAAAGCTCAAGAGCATGCTGTCCTCAGACATCTAACTCGCAAGGTATAACCCTGCACTCTTGACGACAATCTCCGCAGATGCCAGTTCTTTCGGGATGGGCGCAGTTCTTCAAGACCAGCCATCAGGGGAGCATCGACCAGTTGCATACGCCTCACAAGCGCTGACTGAAACGAAATGGAGGCACAGCCGGATGAAAAAAGAGGCACTGGCTGCCACTTGGGCCAGCAACTGATTCGACGAGTTTCTTCAGGGTATTCGTTTCACCCTGGAGAGCGACCATAAGCCGTTAGTAAAGCTCCTAGGAGCTGCGGATCTCGATCTCATGCCAACACGAATCCAGTTCTTCCGCATCCGCCTGCTCCAGTACCAAATTGACGTCAAGTCGTTCCTGCGAAACAGATGGCCACCGCTGATGCACTCTCAAGAGATCCAGTCGTCCAGATGCCAGCGACTTCAGCTGTTGACAAGGTGAAGCTGTACGTTCAAGAAGCAATCCGTGCTATCCCACCCACATTTGCAGTCCTCCTCGACGACATCCAAGCTCACCAGGCTGCGGATGGGGAGTGCGCACAGCTGAAGTCATACTGTCAGCAAGGGTGGCCTCGGAAAGAGAATATGCCTCTCAGCATGGCTCAGTTCTGGGCTCATCGGACCGAATTCTGTATCAGTGACGGCCTTCTCCTTTGCGGTGGACGCCTGCTGGTGTCCGCTTCTCTGCGGAAGCACATCCTCTCCCTCATCCATGACGGACACCTCGAAGTTAACCGCTGCCGTGTCATCGCCAGGGGAGCTGTCTGGTGGCCGACCATAGGGAGCCAGGTCAAGACCATGGTAGAGAACTGTCCCAACTGTGCCGCCACGTGGGTCCAGCGAGCAGAGACACTGTTCCCTACTGCGACGCCTAGCCGTCCCTGGGAGCGAGTCGGGGTGGACATCTTTCATCACGAAGGAGCCGACAACATTCTCCCCGTAGATCACTACTCGAGGTACCCAGAAGTGCTATCTCGTAGCTCGACGGCGTCTACA
Organism: Rhipicephalus sanguineus; assembly: GCF_013339695.2. Taxonomy (NCBI): domain Eukaryota; kingdom Metazoa; phylum Arthropoda; class Arachnida; order Ixodida; family Ixodidae; genus Rhipicephalus; species Rhipicephalus sanguineus. Next base: position 88,302,399 of record NC_051183.1, read on the forward strand.
GCGGTGACCTCCGTCATCAAAAGTGTATTCGCAAGTCATGGGATCTCAGAGACCCTCGTCAGTGATAATGGGCCTCAATTTTCGTCGGCAGAATTCCGCGTTTTCTCACAGAGCTACGGCTTCTCCCACGACAGCAGCAGTCCCAGGTACCCGCAGTGTAATGGGGAAGTCGAGCGTATGGTGCGGACGGTTAAGGAACTCTTCAAGAAGTCTCCGGACTGGCCTTTGGCACTCTTGGCATACCGCAATGCAGCTGGCGTGAGCGGATACAGCCCTGCTCAGCTGCTCATAGGGCGCAGCCTCAGGACTCGCCTTCCAGTCCCAACGGCCGCGTTGCCTCCTGAATCGCCTAACGCTGCTGACGTCCACTGGCATGACACTGCCCAACGACATCGCAGGCGTCAAGATTTTGATTGTAGACATGCTGCATAAGATTTGCGGCCCCTGGAGGAGGGAGAATGAGTGTGGATTCGCGACACAGATTGTGCTGGCACTGTTCTTGACAAAGCGCAGCGTCCACGCTCCTACGTGGTCTAGACGGATGCAGGTCCTCTCGTCCGCAACCGGAGACATCTGGTTCCGCAGCAGTCTCCGTCATCAGGGCGTCTAGACGTCGGCAACTCCAGTCCACGGACACAAGAATCCGAATGCCTGCCACAGACTCCAACTCACCCAGAGCCTGTGTGCAGTAGTCGAACTCCCTGGGCACTTACTCCTCCACCAGTTTCATCGCCACCGGTTGCCCCAGCTACTCCCTCAAGACGGCCTGTGTAGGTTGTGTACACTCGGTCTGGACGTTGTGTTAGGCCACCGGTGCGGCTGAACTTGAAGTGCGTGTCATGAGACATTCGCCATTAGGTTACTTACCTGAGAGCGAGGGGTTGCTTTCTGTTGCTTTCAAAAAAGGAGGATGTAGAGGGCGCGAGTGCCAAACCGAATATGAGGCGCCCTCTATAGGATATAACAGATAAAGGGTGTACTGCTTATGAACGGGGGCACTGCTGCTCGGGATTCGAAGCCTGTGTTTTAAGCCCGCGGCCCTCGGTCTTCAGTCTGCCTCCTCGGCCGCCTCGGCTCGAACCCTCCACTGCACACCCTAGGAATCCGAGGGCTCTGGTGGTCAAGCGCATCAGGAACACCACTACAGTCGTTGTCCTCTTTGATGACCTAAAGGTACCCAACTGCGTCGTGTGCGGACAAAGCATGCATCGCTGAACAATCTACCGCAGACAAACGGACGTATGCCACGCCTTCGGCAGACTGGGACACCGGGCCGATGTTTGTGCGACACCCGACAACACGATCTGCAGGGGATAAGGCATTGAATCCCCTACCGAAGACCATGTGTGAACGCCAGAATGCGCCCTGTGTGTGGGCCCTCATCTCACAGTGGACAGGTCATGTAAGCAGCGATTTCGTATGCCGTACATTGTTTGCAGAAGGAGGGAGCGCCAGAGAGTCAAGTCACCTGCGTCGCCCGTAAAGGAACGAGCTCAGAGCAGGTCACTCTCGAGGGGACGCTCCGAGACTCCACGATCCCGTTCCAGGAGCCGCTCGCGTTCCAGAGGACGTTCCCGCTCCATGGGGCCGCCAACTGTGCGTATCCACCTGCGCCGGGGCAGACCGAATGGGCCAATTGAGTCAAGGGAACAGCGTCAATGGTAAGTTGACCGTGTTGGGATTAACCTATACCGCCCACTTCCGTGCTCTGTTGCTGGTAATCGGTGGGTGATCATAGCTGCCGACCATCTGACAAGATACGCCGAAACGGCAGCGCTACGTTCGGCTGGTGCTCGTAACGTTGCCACCTTCATCTTGCATCGGTTCGTTCTTCCTCATGGTGCACCACGGGAGCTACTGAGTGACAGAGGTCGCATGTTTTAGGGGCGAAGCTCCTTAAGGCGGCACCCGTTCGTCCCTCGTAGTCGTCGTCGTCGTATTAGTAGCAGCAGTAGTAGTAGTCGTCGTCCGTAACAAGTCTTACGCTTTGACCTCCAAGGTGGTGCCGGTGGGAGATTTTTCCTGTGCGTTGTTGAACAATAAAAAATTCGCAGCGTGCGCGTTAACTAAAAGCCGAATTCTTCTGTCTCTCATTCCCCATTAGCAGCCATTGGCTTGTTCCAGTAGGAAACGTTAGTAGAGGTAGAAGTGTAAGTGTTAGCTAAAAGCCGACTTCTTCTGTCTCTCATTCCCATTAGCAGCCATTGTTTACCTCCAAGGTAGTGCCTGGTCATATTTCTCCTGTGCGTGATTAAACAATAAAAATTTTGTTCAAAACGCCGTTGATTGATGAAATAAACCAAAGAAAGACGCCAGATGTTTTGTAAAAGCAAAACGAAAGAACGCCAGATGTTTCTAAAGCAAAACGAAAAGACGCCAGCTGCTTAACGAAAGATGCCAGATTTTTCTAAAGCAATAGTTTTCTAAACAATAAAATTCACAGCGTACATGTAAAATTAAAGTGAGCTGCAAGTCGTCATAACTCATCGAACCTTTAGTATAAACGCGCCCGATCTCACGTCGGTTGGGCAGAATTCACGGAAGATTCACGGTTTACCGATGAACCTCCGCAGCTTCGCCCACTCATCATCATTCACTCCGTGGATATGCTGTGATTTTTTTGTCTAAAGTTCTACAACAGCTTCTTCACCCATGCCGTACAGTGCACCGTCTAGCGAAGAAAAGAATTCAGCGCCTTGGAGATAATCGAGGGCATCGTCTATGCGGGGAAGAAGGTAAACATCTTTCCTCGTAATTTTGTTCAGGCGCCCGTAGTCCACGCAGAATCGGATGGAACCATCTTTCTTCTTGACGAGTACAACTGGGGAAGACCAAGGACTACAAGAAGGCTTGATGACTCCGCGCTGTAGCATGTCGTCAACTTGCTCTGTAATGACACGACGCTCCGCTGATGACAGACGATAGGGGCGCTGGTGCAAAGGAGTATTGCCCCCTGTGTCAACTGTGTGAACAACGGTGTTTGTTCGACCTAGCGCCGCTTGGGGAAAGTCAAACGAACGTCTGAACTCGTGCAGCAGGGCAAGAAGCTGCGCTCGTTGAGCCGGAGCGAGATGACTGTCAACAGAACGCTGAAATGCGTCTGAGGACACGCTGTCCGACGCAAGGTGAGGAACCAACGCGTTCAGCTCCGGATTCAACTTGGTGTCGGAGAAATCAAGAGGCACGATTACGCCTTCATCAATAGGCTGAATGTGGCCGAGCGTCTCGTTGCGGCACAAATTGAGAGGGCACAAGTTGGGATTAGAAATAAATTTCCCTGTGCTTTCTTCACGAAGCGTCAGAACGGCGAATGGCAACGACGTGTGGTGGCGGCTACCGAACATGTCAGATGGCGTGAACAGAACAGTAACGTCAGAAAGGGAAGGGCAGTAGGCGGGAACAAATACGGCGCTGAAAGAAGGGAGGTCAATGTGCGTCGCGACGACAAGGTTGGTCACAGTAGGTACGGTCACATCGACGGAAGGCGCGTCACGAAATGCAGATAGTTCCACTTCGGCCCGAGCGCAGTCGACAACGGCGTGATGGCGTGATAAGAAATTTCATCCTAGAATGATATCGTGGGAACATGAAGCCAACACGAGAAATTCAATGGTGTACAACACGTCTACAATACCCTACAAAGTGGACGGGGAGATCGCCGCTGCGGTAGCTCAGTCGGTAGAGCATCGGACGCGTTATTCGAAGGCAGCAGGTTCGGTCCCTGCCCGCGCCAAGTTATCTTTTCGTCCACTTTTCTTTCTTCACATTTACCTTACACTTGCTACTAATAACACCCCCTATATATATATATATATATATATATATATATATATATATATATATATATATATATATATATATATTATGGTGGTGTGCGTGTGTTCAGAAAAAGAAAAATAATCAGCGAAAAATAATTCGAAGCAGGTTATCAGGGACTCAACGAAACCTGCAACCTTTCGCTCCGCAGAGACCACGGCCACGCGCCACACGTCCTCCGGCGTACTAAGGGTGAGATATTTATATACACAGCTTACCGCTACCGGTACAAAGAGCTCGGAGGTGCTAGCGGAGGTGCTAGCGCGGAGGTGCTAGCGAAAAGGTCGCTTTTCGGAAGAGTTCAGATGCTCACGTCCGAATTGCACTTTCGCCTAGAAGGCATGGTCACCCGTGCTCGCGCGCTTATCTCATGAAGGGGAAGGTTTGTACGTCTTTTGCTTGCACCGCAATGTTTGCGCTGAAGCTATTAGCCGCGCGACGGTCACTGCTTGCAGCGGCCGTGTTTGCGAAAGGAGTGAGCTGTTAGCGTAAAAAGCCAAAGTAGGGGCCAGTCGGTTGGTCATAGTCGACACTTGCAGCGTGCTACTCAAGCACAAACAAGTAAGAACTGTGGCAGTTGTTAGTTCGCGCTCAACCTGTGTATACATGTTCGCTCTTTTCGTGCATTCCTTTTGTTGAGCAGCGCGCTGCAAGTGTCGAACTGTGACAGTTGTGAGTTCGTGCTCGTCCTGTGCGTGCTCTTTGCATACCTCCTTCGAGCTTTAGCAGTGCGCTGTAAGTTTGGAGCCACTTGGCGTTTTCGTGTCGAATTCCAATTCGCTGTTGTCGCATTCAGTATTTTGTCTTTGTGTGCGGACGCTCCGAATGTGTTGGAGATGCTAAGAAGGTCATAAGGCGTGCTGCACTGTTGTGTGGTATGAAAACTCGGGGAGGCACAGCAAAGTAAAAACTTTCCGTTTCGCTTTGGGCGTCACCATTTATGTTAAAAATTTCCCGTTTCGTTTTGGGCGTCACCATTTATGCTTCGAATTAGAAGAATCTTGAGTAACTTGCACGAAGGCCGAGCTGCGCGGTTCACTTTCAGCCTGTGTCTAGAGCGGCAACTTTTTAACAGCAGAGCTGTCAAAACTTTTCACTGCGCCTGCTAGTGCGAACACCAATGAATCTGCGCGCGCTCATCTCGTCCTCTTCTACATCTGCTGCTTTGTTCCCACAACACGCGAGCTGAGTTTTCGGGCCGTAATATCACGTAACAACTAGTCACGTGACTGAAAATGACGCACCATCACGTAATATCTATTCACGCGACTGACTAACGTAACGTTACGTAATAACTAGCAACGTAACTAAATAAAGTAAGTTTCACGGCAAAGGCGAAGCAATGAATGCGATAGCAGCAAATTGAACAAATTGCAGTGTTATACGATTCATATCCGATCTCGCGTAACAACAAAACGCTGGTGTAAGAGAATACGGCCGCTCCAGGGAGAGACGCTCTCCGCATAGTCACTTCGCATTGAGAGCGCAGCATGTAGAAGTGTATACGAGCCGCCCGCTATCACGCAATAGTGGAAAGTACGGCGCGCTTCGGTCTGTTTTTTCACGCGATGAAGGACACGGTGAAATGATTTCTAGAACACGTATTCCTGGACGCCCACTTAGATGGGGTGTCCACTGTACACAAAAAAGCTGAACGGTAGTCTTCCGAAAAAAAAACACGTCAAGTTTTGAAATACCGCATTGGTATGCTGCAGCAGTATAGATATGCGTGCCTCATGCTCCAAAAAAATGCACCAACCGGCTCATAGAAAGAACAGTGCGAGGGAAGTACGCTGCCGTAAGAGAGCTTGATAAGCTTCAATATATGGCAAAATTGCTTTTCATATAACTTATTCTTATTCTAACTCCTGTTCTAATTTGGCGGTCTCTCTGATTAGTAAATTTTTACAAAGTATTTCAGCTGCTCATAATGCTTGCGCGAGCAATGCGTGGTACATCTGCTTTATACCGGTGTTTATTACACATACACTTGCGCCCTTCTTGTTCAAGGTTAATCGTAGCTGCCATGAACAAATTTTGGAATGAAAACATCTCCTTGAGATAACTTTAGTTATTGTAAGGAAAGAGAACAGAGACAACGCCCGTACGCTCGGCCAGCTGTTCTATTCTGTTCTCTCTTCCTCTGCTTCTCTAGCCTAGCATGCGCCCGTGCCCGACCGTCGCTCTTCTTCACTACATTCGGCCACGCTGCGAGCATGGAGTCCTGCAAAAAATCGCATCTTTATGGCGGTGGTCCTCTCCTCGCAGGTGGAAACATTCAGAGGTCCTGGGCCACCATCCGTAGTATACTGATGCCTCTGGCGGGCGGAAACGGCTGCCTCGCGGAGGCCGGTCACGGCCTCGCTGTGACTTGCTCTGGAAGTCAGGCGCTGATGGTTCTGGTGGACGCCATTGGCTATGTCGTGACGGTCGTCGCACCGTAAGCGCAAACGTCTCAGGCGGGCGCGATTGGCTGTGTCTGGGTGGCCGCCCCGACCTGCCTTGCTGGGCTGCCGAACACTCTGGTGGCCGACATTGGCTGTCTCGTTGTGGCTGCAGGTCTCGGCCACGCTGCGACTTGGCGTTGTGTTCTGCAGAAGGTAGCGCTAGCGGGCTGCACTGAACCTTCATAGAGGGCCGAAGGTGCCTGCGACCCTCCAGAGAGGGTCGAAGGTGCCTGCGACGACTGTCTTGTCGCAGTTCTGAACGCATTGTAGGAGGTCCTTGAGACTGTATGGTGGCCGGCTGCGAAATCACAGGATTAGGAAAGATGACCTCAGCAACTGTGAGATCCTCGGCAGGCTTTAGCTGTGAGGCCGAGTTTATGTCTGCCGGTATGTCGAATGTCGCAGGGCTACCCTGTTCAGGAAAGCGGAGGTCAGCATCCAAACCACCGGTAAACTTGGGCTGTATTGGCAGGTCTATAATTACGCCAGCTTGATTGGTCGCGTGAGCGGTGATGGTTGTTGTACGCTCTTCGAGTTCCTTCACCGGTAGCGTCTCAGACACGACAGAAGCTGGCACCTGCATGTGCCTTAGTGAAGGCGAGACAGGGGGCCGCTTCTCCGTCTGCGTTGGACCAGGAGCGCCAGCGCAGTCCTCTCGATGGTGGATCAACATGGGAGGGGGGCCTTGTCCTTCGTTTTTTGTTCGCTGAGGTAGAACTGGCGTCGTCGTAAAATAAACCGGCGCCTCCACGTGCCCAAGTGATGATGAGCTTGGGACCCCCATAATCGATTTTTGTGGCTTGGAGGCGGTCCTGGACTCGGGAAAGGAACGTAGTGAGGTGGGCCGCGACGAGACGATCGAGTTCTCGACCGCGAAGCCCACCTTATGGCCTGTGTCGGTGTCTGCATCTGCCGCGGGGCCTTGCGCGAAGCTTGCTGTGAAGGTGCACCATCCGTACAGTGTTTTTGACGGTCTCGGTTACGGAGGGAGGGCATGGTAGTGGGGGCCCGAGCTGCAGCGTCGAGCTTGTACGTCTCAGAGCACCCTTCCGCGGCACACAGTGGGTCGGTAGTTATAGGGTCGCAGGCATGTGATAGCGGGCGAAAAGGGCTTATCAGCTTGGCGCACCATTCAGGCCAAGACCGCTGCCTGACGCCTTCGTAGGCATGCCCCGCCTTGGCGGCATCGCGAAGGTGGTCGATGGCCACCAGCCATTTGTGATTTTCCGGCCAGGCATGGCGAGAGCCGAGCGCATTGATGGTAGCCACCCACACATAGACGTCATCTTGAAAACCCCGAAACACCTGCAGTTCCCATGGAGCCATTGATGGTAATTGCCTTGCGAGGACCCGGACGTTCTCGTGGCAAAATCGTCTAGCTCCTTAGCTAACAGGGATGTCGCCCGCATGACGTCCGTGAGGTGGTCAAGCGAGGAGCTTGAAGAGCCAGGGGTGGTGTCCGCGGAGATTACGGGGGCCGCGGCACTCACGGTGGTGGTCGAGAACCCGGAATGAGGTAATCTCATGCAGGCAAGTCGCTGCGACAGGCTCGCAGCGGTGCGGATGATCTCCGCTGCATCGTCGTGTGAACCGCCCGGAGAACCAGTGGCGACGGCCGCGGAATATGTAGTCGTCGCAGCAATCAGCACGGCGATGTCGTGAATCAAGGAAACGTGGTCGACGCTATGAATGAGAGCGCCGGTATAGTACCGCCGAGTCGCCGAGGAGGCCTGGACGCCTTCCCCGGACGGTGCTTCTAGCGCCGGCAGGTTAGTGGGTGCCGGGGAGGCTTGGACGCCGTCCCCGAATTGTCCTTTCTGCGGCGGCAGGTGTGCGGTTTCCATGTCCTACGAAGCACGGACGGCGTTCCTTGACTCGCGAAGACGGACGAACACAGGCGTCTTCTGCCTTAAGGCTTCGTTTCCGACGACTGCGCCATTGTAAGGAAAGAGAACAGAGACAACGCCCGTACGCTCGGCCAGCTCTTCTATTCTGTTCTCTCTTCCTTTTCCTCTGCTTCTCTAGCCTAGCATGCGCCCGTGCCCGACCGTCGCTCTTCTTCACTACATTATCTTAAATCGACATGCGCAGGTGCTAAGATCGTTGGACCGCCAGTAGTTTTATAATTATGGCTAAACGTTGGGTGGGGCTCCTTTCGAGAAACCAAGAAATAATTTTAGTATTCCCAGGAAGCATGCTGTACAGAAATTGGTGTTCTTGAAAAGTTGAAATACTTTATTTCTTTTTTATTGAGAGGACTTATAACCCTCATGACGAATGACCTCCAGCCAATGAATAAACCCATAGTCCCACGCGCACTTCTTTTTGTAATCTTTTTGTAACTAGACTGTTGCACGCATAGCCACCGCCTTGCGCAAACCGCGCCCTAATGTCTGGGAACCTTCCAGATTATCTTAGAACCTTCTCAAAAGCGAACAGTTGGCATTATTCCCTAGCTAACACGGCCACCTGCGATAAGTTTCGAATGTTCGACGCCGCATGCACAAATGCCGCCGCGCCTTACAGCACTTCATATTATCGACGGCCGATGCTCTCTTCGCTGCTATCAGTATAATGCATGCCTTGTTGGCAGTTTCACATTCCATTTGCCGGCCACAAGTTCGGCCAAAGAAAGTTACGTATTTCGAAGTTCTGCTGGAGTCTTCTTCACCGTCACGACCACGTGACATCTGGTGGACGTGCTGGGCATCGATCGCCGTATTTCTCGCATACAACATGGCCGCGCAAGAAATCACGCAGATGAGGCCATACAAGATGGTATACGGAAGAAACCCGACAACGACGCTGGACGCCATGCTACCCAACGTCATCAACGAAGAAAAACCTCGACGTAACATCTACCTTCCGTGCGCCGAAAAAGCCGAACAGCTTGCCCGCCTACGCATCAAGAATCAGCAGACTACCGACAGTCGCCGTTACAATCTTCGACGAGGCTTGGTGGAATACCAGCCCGGTGACCGTGTTTATGTCCGGGCGCCAATACGTCGACGTGGACTTAGTGAAAAAAGTCACAGTTTTGCCGCAACGGCGAAGCAATGAATGCGATAGCAATAAATCGGAATGTAACGCGAAGAACGGAAAGCAGCTCGAAATTGCCAGCGCGTCGCTGGAGCCCAAAGGACGCACGAAACGAACGCACACAGGGCGAGCGTGAACTATCATGCGTCACAGCTCGACGCTTGAAGCGCACTGCTCAAACATAAAGCAGGACGCACGAAACGAACGAACAGGTACACACAGGACGAGCGCAAACTGTCACAGTTGTTACTTATTTCTGTTTGAACAGCGCGCTCCTTTCGCAAACGCGGCCGCTGTGAAGTGACCTTCGTACGCTCTCTGGCTTCAGCGCGGACATCGCGGGGAAAGCACAAGACATACAACCGCCCGCTCCACACCCCCCCCCCCCCGGCTGCCCCCTTCTTTCCTCGAGATAAGCGCATGAAGGCGGCCATGCCCTGTAGTTCGAAGACCAACGGCGTTCGCAGGAGCGGGGCGATGATATTTAACAACGCGCGCACATCGCGCCATCTATGTGGCGAATAAGAAAGCATGCTGGAGGAAATGGTGTATATAAATAGCTCGCCGTTAGCCGGCTGAAAGACGGTACTGTTGGTGGCGTAACCGTCTAAAGCTAATACCGCTCGCTGGAAAGCGAGAGGTCGCCCGTTCGATTCCGCGTGTCGGAAAGCTTTTGTGAATTATTTTTTTTTGTTTGTGGCTTTTATACATATATATATATATATATATATATATATATATATATATACGGTGAATGACGGCGGCCGGCGACGGCAAAAATCAGCCGAGACTGTCCATATAATTGCTATCGCAGTAAAAACTTCTTGGGCAATACTTCAGGCCATACAAGGTTATTCGACGTCCCGGCGCTCTAGAGTACGAGGTCATCCAGGAAGGCATCACGAACTCTCAGCGGCGCCGCGCAGAACTTGAAGTCGTCCATGTCATGCGCCTTAAGCCTTTTCATACGCGTTAGGGAACCTAAGGACTGCTTTTCCCTTTAGCATTGTACTTTATTTGTGTATGCCCTTTTCCCCCTTCCATGTTCTGTAACAAGCATTGGGACGACGCTTTTTAAGAGCGGGGCAATGCCACGCGTGCTTCTTTTTGTAATTTCTATGTAACTAGTCTGTTGCACGCGTAGCCGCTGCCTTGCGCAAGCCGCAGCCTAATGTCTGGGAACCTTCCAGATTATCTTAGAATCTTCTCATAGGCTTGAGCACGCAAACGCGAGCAGTTGAGATTATTCTAGAACTAAATCTGCCACCCAGCGATTAGGATCGAATGTTCGATGACGCATGTATAAAAGCCGCCCCGCTTTTCTGCAGAACAGGTTATCCACGGCCGACGCTCTGTTCGCTGCTATCAGTATACTGCCTGCCTTACTTGCAGTTTGAATTTCCACTTCCCGGCCACAACTTAGGCCAAATAAACAGTTACGTATTTCTGACTTCTGCTAGAGTCTTCTTCACAGTCACGGTCACTGAGAATAGCATAACCCTGGCGTCTCCTTCGCTTAAACAGTGCTCGCGAAGCGATGCATATCGGTTCCATAAGAGAAAAAAACATCATATTTGCTCAGCATATTAAGGCAATATATTCAAAACCTTTCAAAGGAGCATCGATCCGCCAAAACAGCCGATGCATTCATTGCAATGAACATATGTTGTCTAGAAATATTTCTTTTTCTGCCGAAGCTGCACGTTCCTAAATGGTTGGTTGGATGAGTACGTCCGAGACACACTCTGTCAATTAACCGATGGCGATCAACCCTCAGCTGAACGGAAGAGTGGTTGTGTCCGTTTCTCTGGTAAAGTTTGTCGTGAAGTCGTACAAACAGCTACCGAATAGCCACGTGCTAATATTTTTTTCCGGCCAATATTTCAGCTCACTCTCATTGTTCTGCGGAATACTTCATTTTTTATTTCTTTTCATCCAGAGAACCAGACCTGTACATGAGCGCGCGCGCAGTGGGACTTTAAATTTCACACCTTTTCCCGCGCGCGGCACGGTTCGGCCTGTGCAAAAAAAATAGTTCACCAATGCATCCAAACTGCAATTTTCATCAATTTACAAACTGCTGCAGCCGTTAAGTGTCTCATGTAATTTTACACAAGTCATCAAAAATATTGCAGTTAATGTGGCTTCAAGCGTGTATTCGCATGCATAGATTACACTCTTCAACCACGCGTGTATGATTGCGCGCCGTCTTTTCACCTTGTTCCTTCTTTTGCACGGCGTTGGTTGAAGGTGGAGAGGAATTAGAAGCTCGTTCAGCGACGAGCTTCTAATTCAAGTTGAAATAGAAGGTGAGTAAATTCCAGCAGTCTCTCTATTTGCCCTTGTTCCCTCAATGCAATATGCGATTCGATGATGAGGGTCACTGAGGCGAAAATCGCGGATGCTGCGTACGTAGTGCATGTGTAGTCCTAGCTCTTTTCAGTGTGTGTAATTGCACATTCCGTAGTTTTTCCATGTTAACAGCGAAAACCGGACATATGCCAAACGTTCTTCGGTATGGAGTTAGAGCATCGCTTCAATTCCCCTTAACTTTTTTATGAGCGATCCACGGTTTTTTGTGAAAACTATTCGCGATATGATATCAACTGAACGGACTGCCACCTACCAACACCTCCTAGACACTTGTCTAGGAGGTGTTGCCCCTGCACGGTCCGAAAGACAGTTGCCGAGCCGCTGACGCAGTCTGTAGCTGCTACCTCGCGGTAGATGCAAGGTTACATTTGTGTTTCTACGAAAGACCACTGGGCTTGGTATGCAGTATGGTCACACTTTGTATGAAGCAGCGTTGAACAAAGGACGGCGACCAGATCGGATGATTGGCCGCTCTAGACAAGAGTTATTCAGACTGCACTTGGAAGAGAAATGCGTCGGCTACTTTGGTGTCAGCTGTCCGGAACCTACATTTATCGAGGAGGTTATGCCCTTTAACACGTAGCAGCGAATGGCATGTGGTCGGCGTGCGCGGCGATTTCTCGTTCGCTTCTGGAGGAATGCCTCGCGTTGCCACATTGCCATGCTGACGCGCCGTGCGATCTAGAGTCGATGCCAGCGCCCTATTAAATAATACGGAATTATAAACTTGTGCATGTGTTCATATTTCCCATGCGAATTAGATGTGAACGCTGGTGCAGTCGAATGCAAGGAAGTCATGCGATCTTCTGCCTTGCAAATTCAACCACACGTGTATTTGTTTCATTTACGTACGTCATCTCGTGCCTTGTCAAAGGGGCATCGGGCAGCCGCCCTGCTTGATTCAATAAGACTTCTCGGCATTTTTTTCTACTTTAGTGGAATCCATCTATTAAAATAATGTCATGATGAAATCTCATCTATTGCTACTTCAGGAATTCATTTATTGAGAAAGCTGTCATTTCAGATACTGGCGCAGTTTGAAAGTTGTGGTCAATAAGTACGCAATGCTGGTAAGCTATGGTATTCTGGCTGTAATGCATTTCTGCTGGATTTGCACCGTATGATTTTTTGCAAATGAGCTATCAGCTAAATGTAAGATTTGAAACTTTTGTGTTCTGTTTTCTTGCGTGGAATGAGTGCCACTGTTTAAACTGCTCATCAATTACACAAACATAAACACACGGATCTTACGATTGGGCAAGAGAATCTTCATGAAATTTAAAAAAAAGGCTGTTAACAAGAACTGAATGAGGCCTAAATGCTTGCTGGTTTATATTACTTTTAATCACGATTCTCCACCATGAAGGCATAGCTTTTGTCAGTCCACACAAGTACCGCGTAGAATGTATAATGAATATTTCAAATGATGAATGCTGTTTTATCACTGCAAGTTTATCTTTCTGTTGGCACCACAACCTATCATTATAAAAAAGATTTCTTTCAAAGCTTTTAAACATGTGTTCCATTTCTTTCATAAACTTAATAATTTATGTATTGCTTTTTTTATTACAGATCAGCTATTTCTCCCTAGAAGATGGCAGCAGTGCTAAAGACGCCATGCACAGGGAGCTCCAACACATATTGTATCTAAAATGATCGTACAAAAGTACAGCTGAGTTTCTGAGAACAAATTAGCCTTTAAAAGCCCGGCAAATGTGCTGCTGTTTCTCCTTGGTAAGTGTCAATAGAAAACAAATTCTAGTTTTGTCTCCTGCTCTGGCTTTCATTGACAACATCCTCATTATGAGGTTCAGTGTTATGTAGACTTCTCTATGTTTTGATATTTCAGTCGTAGTTGTTTAGAAAATGTTTCGCCACAACCATTATATTGCACATACTGCATTACTGATGTCTGTTTGGAAACTAATCTAACTGATACAAATTTTTCAGAGTTTGTATATGCTGCCTTCATGAATACTGCCAACTTGTGCCATCAGGGGTAAGAATCAGCATTGAAAGAAACAGTTTAACTGCTACGAAAATGCTTCTCCAGTGCAGTGTTTGATCATCTTATTTTCTGTTTTATCGGAGTTCCTATTTTTAAGAGCCGAGAACCAGAGCACATAACCAATTTCTTTGTTTAACAGTCAGCAGCACGGCTAAGCAGCAGGACTCGACAGAAGGTACACGGCAACTACAACATTATGGTACTTACATCGACTATCCCAGCAACGTACATAAATATCAAAGGATATACGTACTGGAAGGAAACAAGGTCATTACAGAGTGCTTGTGCGCCAATGCTCCTTCCATAGTGCTATCAGCAAAAAAAGTATAATCTTTTATAATTTGAAAGAATATATGTTGTTCTGGAAGAGGGTGACAGAATAGAAGATTTAGTGGGACAATTTTTTGTTGTTTTTCTTCATCTTTTGTATCATATTGATGGGGTTCTCACATAACTACGCAAGCTACACCACTAAAAAACTTGTAGTTGAAAGTGAAAAAAATGTCATGCTATCCAATCAGCTCCTCATTTCTTTCTGTCTGTGCTTCTGATCTTCATAATCATGCATAACCGATTAACCTTCCAACAAGTGTCCCTGCTATGTGTTGAAAATTGTTGAATGCCTAAGAAATGACTTTTTAAAGAGAAGCTCATGATTTTTTGTCTCCTTGTATTTCACAGCTACAAGGCGTACCCTGTTCTACACAACTGACACAGCTGTTTCGGACATAACAAAAAGGTGCCTCATGTTCGCTGTGGATCAGGAAGGTGCACTTATGCAAAGACGGCGTGCCACATTGATGAAAGACACCTATAGAAGCCCAAGCAACACTTTATAATCGCAAGAGTTCACGAAGGGATATAAAATGGCGTATTGCCTTGTATATATTCAGTGTAAAATAAATCTGAAGCACCAGAAATATTCGTCTTGTGATTTATCTGGAGGAGAGACAGACAAAAAAGTAGCTGGGCATCAAATTCTATCCAAGACAAAGAACTACAATAAATGTGCCAATAAATGTGCCAAAATGCTTGGCTTTTATATCAAGAACATGCTCGGTTATTGCATGGTGTTCCACTACAGTGCCAACCATGGCGAGAGGTGTTTCCAATGATTTGCCAAGCACGGCCTTCCTTTGCTTGGCCAATGGTAGGCTTGTCACACCTGCCAAGCTCATATTTTGCTTGGCCTCTAATAACTTCCCATTCATGGACAGCTTGGCCACTGATGATTTATCATGCTTGGGCCACGGAGAAAGAAGTATTTGAGGAGGAGAATCTCTCGGCCGCGGCAGCGCGCGAGGGTGGCGTGATAGCGTCACGGCGGAATGCGGTTACGCCGAAACACGACAGATGACGCTTTCGGCCTGTTGCCATCATTTACATGCTCTTCTATGGGCGCGACGCATAAAAATCGGGATAGCGCCTCGTACATTATAAAATTTCTAAGATTTCTGTCTGTAACATCAATAGGTAGATATGACAGATACTTTAGCTGCAGTTACTAATCGATATTGCCAGAATTATAGGCCGTACAGCGCTTGAAACGAACTGCTAGTAGCGGCCCATGAGCAGACGACGTCTGGCGCCGCATGCACACGCCCCTCGCTCCTCGCTCCTCGCTCGCATGTTGTGCGCGCGCATGCGTAGGTGGCCTTGGAAAGGAAAGTTGCCTTGGCAATTTGCTGGGTTCTTTTCTCATTAGCGCTCTCAGTGGCTTCCGCTCGTTGCGCCGGCGGAGCCGACTCCGATGTTTGCGCGCGCTTTTCGTGCCGCGAAAAAGGAGAGTGCTTTGCAGATTTCCATCAGTGCTACTTCAGGATGAGGCAGAAATGTGTCGTGGCGAACTGCAGCAGTGGGTACGCGTCCTGCAAGGAGAAGGTAACTTCCTTTTAAGTTCCTAGAGACCCAGTGAGGTTGGAAGCGTGGGCTCGCGCCATACAAAGAAATGACCGACAGCTGACGCCTCGTGACTACGTTTGCGAGAAGCACTTCTCGGACAGTGACATAGACAGATGGCGCTATTATGGCGAACTTGGTGGCGAAGTTCTTCTTGACACGCCTAAACGGCCAGTGTTGTTTCGAGACGCCGTGCCTTCAATCTTTCCGCGCGCTGTCCCAGATACTTGTCTGCTGTTCTAAAAAAAAGCCAATGTGAAATTTCAACCACCTGGGGTTTTGTAACGTGCACCTAAATGTAAGCACACGGGCCTTTAGCATTTCGCCTCCATCTAAATGCGGCCGCCGCAACAACCTAAATCTGAATTGATGGCATATAGGGTAAGTCCCATCATTCGTTGAAATGAATTATAACTAACTCATTGAGTTGACGTTATCAAAAATTATAGATTTCACGTTGTACAAAATAAATGACGCTGGTAATTTTCCTGTATGTGACGCCATTTTTCTCGTTAATTTACCGAAAAAACTTTGAGTGCGCTTGAGCTTCGCCTTTGAGAGTAGAACGCGATAGCGTAATCGGGCCCTGTGCGCATCGCCTTCTCAATTGCTGGCCTCGCCGACACGGACGCCGACACCGGTATTTCTGCAAAACGGGCTCGTTAACGCTGTCGCGTTAAAACACATCCATTCGGGCGTGAAGAGCGAACGGCGAATCCGTGACGATTGGCCTTGAACCGACGAGCTTCGTCGGAGAGCGCGGTGAGAGGGACGCGCGCATTTTTCCTCCTCCGCTGGCGGACTCTCACGACAGAGGGCGCGGGAGCGCTGTGCCCGATTTTGTGTCTTTATTAGGCCGCCCGAGCGAGCGCAGTGTCGCCTCTTCAGGAATTCTCGCTCCGTGGCTTGGGCCAAGCAACTTTTGCTCGTAGGGGTTGCAGCAAAACACGGGCTAGGCAGCTCCAGCTCGTGTCTCACGCAGGGCTGACGATGTGGCTGCAGCGCTGGTCATTTCTCTTCAAACATAATAATAATATTATTATCTGGGGTTTAGCGTTTCGAAACCACGATATGAATATAAGAGACGCCGTAGTGGAGGGCTTCGGAAATTTCGACCACCTGGGGTTCATTAACGTTCACCTAAATCTAAGTACACGGGCCTCAAACACTTTCGCTTCCATCGAAAATGCAGCCGCCGCGGCCGGGATTCGATCTCGCAACCTTGGGGAAAGCAGTCGAGCTCCATAGCCACTAGACAACCGTGGCGGGGCATATATGTTTTATTAGATGAACAAGAAGAACCATCCGTTCGTCATGAAATTCTTTTCCCCACTGAAGTATGTTGTGCATAACATGGAACGCTGGATAGTGCACTATATTAGAACTAACTACAGATAACAAAAGTTAAAGAACGATTTAGCAAGGCTTTCACATGCCCACAAAAAACTGGAGGTTTGTGTGTGTTCCTTTACTCCATCAGAATTTTCTCTTATTAATCAGCCAGTTTAACATTCTTCTTTTACACTGTCAGGTATTTCACTTGTGTGTACTCAGCTGTGTGTATAGCATGCCTGATACATAAAAATTGTGTTTTGCTTTTGGCAATGTCTCGACTGTTGTATGGCTGATCTGCACACAGGTGTCCATTTTGGACGACACGATTATATTTGGAGCATGTCACGGAGTTTAACTTACCTACTTTTGTAAACTTGTGTATCTGCGTGTCAATATCTCTATGCTTGCGCATGACTCCTCACCCGTTTGGGCATTTTCTACATTCTTTATTCCAAAACGGAGCCCACGATCTGCGACACCAACCATTTGTTGAATTTTTGTACTCCTTTTTCAACTTCGGTTTGACACGTAGAGTTGTATACCGCAGTCCTGTTCTTGCAGTGATTATCGTAATACTCCGAGCAATTCTGCGAAGGCCCTTCAGAAATCGCTTTATTTCGGACATACAGTTCGCAACCTGAAAAGTCAAAGTTTAAAAAAACGTGAAATAGTATCACACGCATATTTGGCGTAGTATATTGAAGATTTCATTGGCCACCGAATGAAAACCACACTGGAAGCCTAATGACGTAGCTAGCATATATGTAGCTCAATTTCTCTGCTATGCGCGCATACTAGGTCAGGTCGCAGCTCTCATTCTTGAGCGCGCAGTGGTATTGTAAACATGCCTCGGATAATACAATATGTCAGCAGGAGTGAAGTGCCTGCTGTCACGCGATTTCTTCGTGGTGAGGGTTGCAGTATAGCAGAGATGCACCGACAAATCAGCAATTCGTACTACACAACATTCAATGTTGCAGCGAGGTGCAACAGTGGTGTAGGAAATTTTAACCACAACGCACAGACGTCCATGATGCGCTAATACAGCCAAGCAAGCGTCAACGATAATGTTGTTCAGCGAGGGCCTCAGGCGATCCGAGAAAATCGTCGCGCCCCAGTTTTACAGCGAAAGCTGTTATGAGATCATTTCACCGGCCGTTTTTGGCGCCGTAGTTGTCCGCCGCCGCCGCCGGTGTCCGTAACCAGTATTGCTCGAAATGAGAAAAAAAACTAAATAAGAAAGAAATTCCAGGATGGAACGAGAATCGAACCTGGGCCCTCTGCGGGGGAGCCCAGTATTCAACCTCTGAGCCATGCCGGTGCTTGAACCTGCTTTGCTAAAAGGTCCTATACAGGCTTCATGTCGGGAAGGAACCATATTAGCATATGCAATATAGCGTGGTAGAAGAGTAAAATAAGCACCAAGCGTCGCACAACGCGAATTCTGTAACCAGGCGTCACACAATGCGAATTGCGCAACGAGTAGGTTGTTGAATGCTTCCAACCCATTACAAAGGACCCTGCCATAATTCTTCATCGTCATCAGGCACAGCATCAACAAAGTGCGCATAATGCCTTACATAGGTTTAGCAGGTACCAACACTCTCCGTAGAATGACGAAAAATGGCAGAGTGCCTGCTGCCCTGCTTCTCAAAAATTACAATGATTTATAGCGTAGTGGGTTCCTCGCAAGTGCACTTGTATTGGTTGCCAAGGAAGCCCATAAGCGCATGATCCACTTCCTCTGGGTCTCAGTAAAATTACACTGATTTATAGCGTAGTGGGTTGCTCGCAAGGGCACTTGTATTGGTTGCCAGGGAAGCCCATAAGCGCATGATCCATTTCCTCGGCGTCTCAGTAAAGTTCTTCGCCCCCCCCCCCCGTCTCTTTCCCACGTCAACGTATGTTATACAGCATGACGGGAGAGGGAAATAGCGACCGGGCGTCACCCAATGCAAATTACATAACTGGTGGGCCGTTTAAAGATTCCAACCCATTACAAAGGGCTGAGCCATAATTCTTCATCGTCATCAGTCGTCGCGTGAACAAAGTGCACATAATGCCTTACAGACGTGTAGCTGGTGCCTCGCTTCTCCGCAGAATGACGAATAATGGCTTAGTAGGTGCGTCCAAACTTCACAAAAATTGTGATTTATGGCGTAGTGGGTACCTTTCTAGTGTACTTAAATTGTAGCCCCAAGAGAGCTTAACAGGCTCTAGAAACGCCGCTCTTCCAGCTTTCGCTGTGACTGTGCTGCGGTTTTAGCGCAGGCCTGGCGTTTTTTTGTTCTGATTGATGCATTTCCTAAAATTTCCCGTTCAGCTCTTTATACCACCGTGAGCGAGAGACTCCAGTATCGCAAACTCTGTGCGTGGTTGGTTCTCACAATCCTCGCCAGTCATCTCAAAAAGCAGTGAATGAGCTCCGCCTTAACGTTTCTCCCGCACTACAATGATGGAGAAGATTTTGGGAGCTGAATACTCACAGAGGACGGGACATAGGTTCGTTTCGAAACTGAAGGAACGAAAGCGCACTTCTAACAGTGCAAACTTTCTGATTTCCTCAGTCTAAAGATTTTCAAGCGAAGCTTCTCCAGCAAGAAGCGTACGGGCTAGTTGTTCTGAAGCAGGAATGGTGTTCTCTATGCGTAATTCATGAAACCTGACACGACCACCAGTGCAGCCTAACACAGAGCGACTATTGAACGTCTCGGAAGGGTTATTCAGAGAACAGAAGAGAAATGTTGTCATCAGGAATAAGCTGCAAACTGCAGCTGCAACAAAGAAGATCATGCAACGTTTTCGGTGTAAGTGTTCCATCACCAACCACGCCGCGCGGACATGGCTCCCTCTGATTATCATGTCCTTGCGCCCTTGAAACGCTAGCTTACAGAACTGATTCAAAGCAGAGCCTTGTATGAGGGCGGCAAAAGGAATTTGGCGCCACGCTACGGCATATGTCTCAGTAGGAACTGTCACTATATGGCGATGTAGGTGGTACCGAGATGTTCTATATAAGGCTGTTTTATTTTGACTCTGGTGTTTATTTCGTCAGCGATCCGACGTTTAAAGACATAGCCCTCATATATATTCCCATATTATTGTTCCCACGTTTTAAAAAAGTGACGATATTATGGTGCTCCCAGGAATATCGTAAGAATCTTGTTTCGGGTAAGAGCACCAATGACTACTCAATCTATTTATGTCAGCTACCCTACACCTATTATCCATACTTTTGTCCATATTATCCATACTACACCTGTTTTCCATACTAAGCTTTTAGAAAAAAAATTGAGGGAGAATAATCAATACTATATTCCTATCAAAGATTCTACTTTCAGCGATTGACTTTTCTTATTGCGATGGTAATTACATGGACACTCTCGACGTGCAGTTACCGTCGCCGTCGTTTTCCGTTTAAAATCCAAATGAATCAATCGCTCCGCGCATTGTATGTTATACACGCAAGTAAGAGCGCGCAAGCGGCTAAACCAGATATGAAACGAGCCGTCCATCTCCGTTGGCCGCTGATGTCACCCCGTGTGCCGGAGATACCTGAGTGATCGCCCCGTGTGCGAGGCCTGCGTTCGATTGTTACTCACACACGAAGAAATCGCGCCGGTCGTCTTTATTGGGCGAAGTTGAAATTTCTCAGCAAGGCCACAGCCAATTATAGTATTTATATAGAGTCTACCTAACTACATTTAGTTACACAAAACATACAGCAGATCCCACACGTTCTGGGAATCGGTTTCATGCGAAGCAGTCAGCGAAAACTTCTATGCTGTACTTTATGGCTTTAAGTCAAGCGTTACGAGGTGGATCGACATTTTCTTTTAAGTGTAGTAGCTGTGTGCACATCGTGGGCTTACCAGGCAAGTCGACAACGCTGGCGTTTAAAGGGTACCTTATCGTGCGACGTAACGCCAGCCCTCACGTTAGAGTGCATACGTCAGTATTATCGAAAATAATTGCACTTTATGGTGCAATCATGTGAATATCATACGTAACTTTCGTTAATCTATACATGTGGGGTCGAGGAATTGCTGAATCATAGGAATACAAATGTAATGTCTATTAGACTGTGATAAAAAGCGGCGCCAACACTGGAACCACAGACGCTAATTGGATATGACGTCCGTATCGTAGGAGTATATATATTTTGTTTATTGCGTTTTTTAAAATACGATAGCCGCACTCCAACCACAAGTGACTTTGAACCAACATTACGCCTGCAAAGGCTGTTTTTCCGAACCAGTTTATAGACCTGGCGTGGCTCTGGATTAGAATACCTGATTGCCACGCAGAGTGATTGGGTTGGATTCCTACTGGGATCCTAATTTGTATGGTTTCCATTCGTCGGGTCAATGCTGCCGAAGTCGGTTTTTCTTAACGCTATCGCATTTAAATTACCAACATCTAATCTCTCCGTTCCTGGGTAGATATAAATGTCAATGACCTGTGGCGCATACCCGTACATCGCGTTCTGTGGTAAACGGGTATGTGCCACATGTGTCTGGAGGAAAGGGTTTGGCGATCGTACGAGACAGGATTTTCGCATTATTAAATATCAAGACCCAACAATCATATTCGTCAAATCCTCTTAATCTCCCATGCCAATCTTGGTCTTCACCAGATTAAGGAGGCGATCATCACGCACCCAGACGTAGGCGGCTAGATAGATAGATAGATAGATAGATAGATAGATAGATAGATAGATAGATAGATAGATAGATAGATAGATAGATAGATAGAAACGCTCAAAGTGCCCAATGTTCGCTTAGAAATGCTTCGCATATAAAAAGACATATATGCGGCTTGTTTTATATAAATCATGCTGGGCATCACGGTTTTCGTTCTCGCTCCGCAAAAAAAAATGGAGCATTTAGGTTTGCTTCATTATCAGTCGAGAACGTTGTTCTATCACACATACACAACCCTTTTTCTGTCTTCTACCACTGCCGCGTAACATTCAATCGCAGTTTATTGTGCGAAGAAATATGTCGGATCGACCGGCACGTCCTTAAGTGGCCGTTCGTGAGCACTACAACGATGCACTTAACAAGATTCAAGCTGTTACCGGGATACCTTGCTACTAGTGCAGCAGCATTGGCAGCTTCAACGAAGAATGCGCGAGTGATATAGAGATCACATATAACGTGCGACATAAGTGAATTATTGTTTTAAAACGTTTGACAGCCTCTATTCTAAGCGTTTAATATGAATCTGATAACCTTGCGTTCACCACAGTCAGTTTCCCGTCGACAGCATTTTTATCGCCAGAAATATAATTCACATACACAAATATTATTACACATATAATAATGGGCAGTGAACGGAAACTTTTCTTTAAGTACTGCTGTCATTCGGCAATAAGTGGGCCTGCCTACTCTCAAGTTTAGAGTTGCGCATGATGCTTTCTGTTGGACCTCTAAGCCTTCCAACTGCGGCGCGGTTAACATCGAGCCAAAAACACGTCTTGCAAGATGAACCGCTTTAATGGAACTAGAAAAAAAAGAAAAGAAGAGGGCGAGCCAGCGCTGCCACGTGAGCACGCGTCAGCTCGTGAGGAGCATCCATAATGATGATGTTTGGTCTTCTGTAGACGAATGACGAAGAAAAGGAAGTCACAGCAGTCTCCCGCGCCGACAGATGACGTTAGTTGGCTTCCAACGGGTAAAGTAGCTGTACGGGCCGCTTCACAACAGAGCCGTCGGGCAAGCATAAAGAGCAGGTCCTGACAATGCTGTCGCGTCCGCTGATCAGTTCCTCTATGCGGGCCAAACTCCACAGTGGCCTTGGAAGCTGTTTATCCCCGAGTAGAACTACGTTGCCTTTCTTCAAAGAGTCATTTCTTTTGGCTTGGTTGGATGTAAAGTTCCTGAGTTCATTAAGGTACTCTTTATAGCAACGATACCAAAATGCTTGCAAATCATCTTCTCGCTTGCTCCAAAGTTTCTTCAGTGCATCGTTGGTAGACTCGGTGTTGATTTTCAGTTCGTAATGTGGTAGCGTTGTCAGTCTCCTTCCAACGAGAAAATCTGCTGAAGACAGAGGGTACGGTTCATCCACGTCGTTGAACACGTAAGTCAAAGGTCGAGAATTCACCACGGCCTCCACTTCTGTTAGTAGTGTAACTAACTCTGTCCGACTGACAAGCCGTCGCCCAAGCATCTTCTTCAAGCAGGTTTTTACAGAACGAACGAGTCTCTCGTAGAACCCGCCCCACCAAGGAGTGCTCGGGCAAATGAATTTCCATTGGATCTTCGAGGAGGAAAAGAAGGCGAGTACGTCGGGGTGTCTTATCGTTCGCCAAAGCTTCTGTAGGTCATTGGACGCTTTGACGAATGTTCGTGCATTGTCGCTGTAGATAGTGTGACAGAGGCCCCGCCGTGATAGGAATCTCCGCAGGGCGCAAAGAAAATTCACTGTGGTCAAGTCTTCAACCAGTTCCAAGTGAAGAGCTCTTGTCACCGCGCACGTAAAAAGAGCAATGTAGGAGCGCTCGTGGGGATGCCCTTTGATGTATAGTGGCCCCGCAAAGTCAACTCCACTCACGAGGAACGGAGGGGCTTGAGTAGCAGGATCCTGAGGCATACAAGGTGAAGATTGCTCAACAGGTTTACTCTGTAGGCGTTGGCAGATGGCACACCGTCTTATCGTTTTCTTCACAGACTGTCGTGCTTGAAGAATCCAAAATCGTTCTCGAACTTGAGTCAGAGTGTCTCGAACTCCCCCGTGGAAGACCTTTGCGTGAGCATGATTGATTATCAGCATATTGAGGTGTGAGTCTTTTGGTAGGAGGATGGGATGGCGAGAACTGTACGAGTCGTCAGCCCTGGGAGCTTTTCCTTGTATCCGAAGAAGCCCGTTTTCGTCTATGAACAGTCTAAAATGCCCAAGTGGACTTTGTAAAGGGAGCGGTTTCTTGCTCGCGACACAGTCTGCTTCTTTACCAAAGTGAGATCTCTGTTCCTCTCGAAGCAAATAGCACTCCGCTTGCTGAATTTCCTCAGCAGACAGCTCCCCAGACCTATCATTT
Source organism: Rhipicephalus sanguineus (assembly GCF_013339695.2). NCBI lineage: Eukaryota > Metazoa > Arthropoda > Arachnida > Ixodida > Ixodidae > Rhipicephalus > Rhipicephalus sanguineus. The sequence continues at coordinate 88,326,358 of NC_051183.1, forward strand.
TCCTTCTTCAACTTTTTGGCATAACGGAAGACCCATGCCGTTACTCTTAAAAGTTTTGTGAGGCTGCTGAATCGTTCAATTTCAATCAGCGATGGCAGCAATGATCTCGTATTAACAGCGTGGGTGCTGACCTTTAGTTCTGTCTCAGCTGCCTCGAGCTTTCCGTTTTCGATGTCATTCCTTCCCCCGTATACGGGCCAGCACGTACCAGACATTGCAAGCCATCTAGGTCCAAACCACCACAACTGCGACTGACTCAGTTTGAGCGCAGACAAGCCTCGAGTGAGCAAATCGGCGGGGTTTTCTTTTCCAGGACAATATCGCCATATGGTATACTCAGTCAAAGTTCTGATTTCTTGCGTCCGGTTCCGCACAAACTCCTTCCAGGTAACGGGATCCTTGTTAATCCAGCAAAGTGTAATCTGGGAATCGGACCTATATGTTGCTTCACCAATTCCAAGGTCGCAATTCTTCACGATGTAGGCGTACATTCGGGCTGCAAGCAATGCTGCCATCAATTCCAGCCTCGCTAGAGTGACCGTCTTTAACGGCGCAACTCTGGTCTTTGCCATCAGTAGCATAGTCCGGACGGTGCCACTGTAGTCGACCGTACGAAGGTAGGCTGCAGCCCCGTATGCCGACTCGCTTGCATCAGAAAAGATGTGGAGTGCTGCCGTTTGGTACGGGCCTTCTCCGCCGGCTGCTAGGAACCTTGGAATACTGAGGTCACTAAGCATGGTTACTTCCTTGCTCCATTTCAGCCAGACAGCAGACAATTTGGGTGGCAATGTCTCATCCCAGTCGAGGTTTTCCTTCCATAGATCTTGTAAGAAGATTTTCGCCCGTACTAAGAAAGGTGAAAGAAACCCCAAAGGGTCGTAGATCCTTGCAACAGCCTGAAGCACAAAGCGTTTTGTAATCCGATGCTCCTGTATGAACTGGAGGATATCCTGGGGCTTGAACGAAAAGGTATCCGTCTTCTTGTTCCAATGAAGTCCCAGTACTTTCAGAGGTCCAGAAGGTGAGCAAAGAGATTTTTCCTGTGAAGTGATTCCTTGTTCGAAGGCGGCAGATACTAGAGGATCATTGCTGGCCCACTTGCGAATGTTCATGGAAGCTTGCCTGAAGATCTCAATTATTTCTTTGTGCATCTGGATAGCTTCTTCAGCTGCGTCGGCTCCAATCAGAATATCGTCCATATATATGGAGATTTGCAATCGTCGAGCTGTCACAGGATAGAGGGTTTCTACGGACCTGAAGTGGTGTTTCAATGTAGCAGTCAGTAAGAAAGGACTTGAAGTAGCTCCGAAGGGCACTCTAGTCATTCTCCAAACTTCTATTTCCGGCATTGGGCTGTTCACTTGTGGGGAAGTTTTGAACCACAAAAAGCAGAGCGCATCTCTGTCTGGTTCTCTCAGGCCAATCTGTAGGAACGCCTTCTCGACATCGGCATTCATCGCTACCTTGTAGCGTCGGAAACGAAGCAGTAGGGTCACTACGTCAGGATTTAGATTTCGGCCAGCTTCCAAGTTATCATTCAAGGACTTTGAACCCGATTCGTGAGAAGATGCGTCGAATACGATGCGTACCTTCGTAGTAGATCGGTCCTCTCGTATTACAGCTCGATGTGGCATATAATACAGGGGTCCAAGTGGATGCTCTTCTGTTTCAGGTACTCTTTCAGCAGATCCTTCATCGAGGTACAGTCTAATAGTCTCATCGTATCTTTTCAAGAGCTCGCTGTCCTTGTTAAGTTTCTTCATCAAACTACGCAGACGTTTGGTTGCAACTGCATAGTTATCTGCCAGGTCAACCCTTTCCTTCCACGGTAGCGCGACTTCGTACCGATTGTCTTTCTTCTTGATGTTGTTCTCGAAGTTTTCCAGCACTGAATCGGCGACCTTCGTTTCTTCGTGTTCGGCCTTGATCACGATACTTCCAAGATCCCAAAACCGAGTCAGAAGTTTCGAGATGTCTTGCTCTGTCACCGTGGCTCGAAGGACTACGACACTGGCACTCTGTATTACGTTTGTTGTAGCAGACAACGGCCCTTGAACCGTCCATCCCAGTCTTGTCTCGACAGCTTTCAGCTTTTCGTGCACAGGCTTCACGGTACCAGTTACTAGATCCCAATAATAGTCTGAACCAATGAGAACCGCAATCTGTTTGTCTTCAACTCCTTGCAGAGAGAGAGCTTGCGTATCCAATTGCATCTTGTTCATTTCTCTCAAAACGTTTTCTTCTGGTACCGGAATGCATTCACTGCATATTGTGTCCACTACCAGTGCATCCATTGAAATCGGAATTTCCTCTTTCGCAGGGAGAATCGATACTCGCACCCTCTGCATGGTTTTCCGCGCGTTTTCACCACCGAACACGCCTACGGTCAACGTCTCCTCTTCTATTACTTCGTAGCCAAGTCTTTGGGAAGCTTTCGCCATAATGAAGCTCCGCTGAATTCCGCCATCGAAAAGGACTCGGTAGCGACCAGATGTTTTGGTTCCTGATATGGTGGCCGTCAGAGTCTGCAGCATTACGACTGAGCTTGGCTGCTTGGAGATTAGATTGACCGATGCAGATATCGCCTTCTCCTTGTCGCTTCTGATCTCTTCCGATGCGCAAACGGATGTTGCGTGCCTTCTCGCACACTTTCCACATTTCAGCCGGCTTCTGCAATCTTTCGCCAAGTGGCCCTGCTTTAGACAACGGAAGCATCTTCCGGCTTTGGTAAGCATCTCCTTTTTGAGCGAGAGGCTGATCTCCTTTTTATCACAAATTTCAGCAGAATGTTTTTCGGAACGGCAAAACAGGCACTTCTGCGGACTACTAGCTGAGCTTTGTAGAGCAGCTGTCATGGAAACGTCTCGTGGATGGCTGGGCTTTAATCCTCCTTTCTCTGGTGTGCGACTTCTTCTGTGTATCTCTTGTTCGGCCACAGCTTCCCGACAAGTCAGTTGAAGGTCGAAGAATTCCAAAAGCATTTGAAGCTCGTTATCTTCTGTATTCGAAGAAGCTGCAGATGATGGTGATGCCTTGCGCGCCTCGTGAAACCGAAGTACCATGTTAGTCGGGAGAACTCTTAACAGGATTTCTCGCAGCATGGTGCAATAAATTGTCGAGTTCGTGCCGAGCGCCTTGAGGCTTCGAATATGAACCTGTACTTTGTCATACAGTTTCCTCAGCTGATAAACGTCTGCTGATGATGACACCGGTTTGAGGTCCAGCAAACCTTGTAGGTGATCTTGAACGATGATCTGTTCATCTCCAAAACGCTTCTTTAAAATTTCAATGGCGTCTGCATAGCACTCTTCCGTAGCTTGCAATCCCGATATAGCTGAGGCGGCTGCTCCGGTCACCAGACTGCTCAAGTAGTTGAACTTGTCAGCTGTGCTGAGCTCGCTGTTGTCGTGAACTGCTGATGTAAACTGGGTCCGAAATCGCGGCCACTGTCTGCGGTTCCCGTCAAATTTTAGGAGTTCTAGCTGCGGAAGCTTGCTCTTGCCGGAAGGTAACGGGTGAACGTTAGTAGGGCCTGGGGTTGAAGGCGACAGACATTCATTCAGTTTGACGCGTAGGTTCGCTGTCAGGGTAACAACCTTGTCACGGTATTTTCCAGCGTCTAACGTCTCGCTGTCTAACAGGTCGTCTGGCGTCTCTTCAAAAATCGCCTCATCAACTTTCTCTATCTGTCCGTAAAAGGAGCTGATTCGATCGAGGAGTACACTTACAGTAGCTTTCGTGACCTCTCGATTCTCTCGCAAGTTGCCTTCCGCCTCGGCCAACAGGACATCGAGTTGAGACCGCAGGCTGTTGCGTCGTCTAAGCTGTCGTTCCATTCTGTCGCACGCAGTCGGGGAATCTCGCCGAGGTCGCAGGCGCCGCGTCTTCTTAGCTGTCGCGGCTCCGTGCGTCGATGATGTCAGCGGTGTCTAAAGGTCCCGGGTTTCGGCACCATGTGTTGGACCTCTAAGCCTTCCAACTGCGGCGCGGTTAACATCGAGCCAAAAACACGTCTTGCAAGATGAACCGCTTTAATGGAACTAGAAAAAAAAAGAAAAGAAGAGGGCGAGCCAGCGCTGCCACGTGAGCACGCGTCAGCTCGTGAGGAGCATCCGTAATGATGATGTTTGGTCAGCTGTACGAATGACGAAGACAAGGAAGTCACAACACTTTCTTGTGTTTTATTTTTGCTCGTTATCGTCTTGTCGCTTGTCAGTGGAGTTTAAGTACACTCCTTTCTTGCTTGAACAATAAGCTGTGGTAAGTAACTTCCGTGTGTCTTTCGTTCAATCTAGTCGTTTCTTTATGTTCTTGTTTTAAAAGCGTTACAAATTAGCTCTATCTTAGGCACCAAAGAAAGTTGATTTATTGAGTATTTATTCTGCCACGAGCTACCAGTATGAATTCCTGTGATGACTATTCATTACAGAGGAACACACAGCGACTACACGTTTTACCTAGTGATTTCTTGATTGGCTCGAAAAAATAGCTTTACCATTGTTTTTTACTAATAGTTTAATGGCAAGAAGAATACTACGAATTAAGGTACATGCTTATAGACACAGTGCCGCACAAGTATCATTTTTGTCTTTATGTTAGATAGCTTACCTGTGGCAGCGCCATTCTCCATAGGCGTAACAAAAAACACGCTGCACTTCTTTTCCGTGTACATGAGCGTCATCGTTTGAAATGGGAATGGCTGTTGTTCCACTTAAAATGAAAAACAGGACGCATCAGTAATTTTCTATCTCTCGATTCGTTCACGGCTAAAGAAGGGTGTGTCTGGCAAAGGCATCCTCTGTCTGACCTGTCTGGCGTTAGGAACAATGTGGCATTCCACCGCGCTACATTACATCCGCTTTAGTCTAGCAAATCCGAACATTCAAACATGTCACACAGAGAAAGGCGTACAGCACATTGCCCAATTTATGAAGCGTCAAAGGACTCCGATTACGTAGTGATTTGTAAGTCCAGCTGCGTATTGCCAATTGTCCCACATGCATGATGCGGCATTTCAATCGACAAGAGCACGAAGAAATTTACGTCCAGCCTGCGGCAAGGACTAATAAAACTCGATATGGCTCCGACTGATAAATTAGGGCAGCCTTTTACAGTTTCGGATCCTGTTTACTGCCTCTAGCTCATTCCAGTAATGCATGTGATAAACACATGTCGCTTCTGCTGTTATTACCCTGGCTGAATAGGCAGCGAAACAATCAATGACCTGCTCGATTTCCTCCACTTACGAATAATTGATTCTTCATGTGCCTCTGCTAGGCGCATTCGCAGATTTCTACAGATGACAACGAATGGTGGTAGACATCCCGCGTAACAATAGATGCGCACCAGTAAATTCAAGGGCATGCTTTCTGCCTTGCGCGATACGGTGAACTTGTCTATGCTACAGTTAAAATTTTATACAATAATATTGTCTAACAATTCATTGCCGACGTCCATGAGTGATTCTCGATATGGTCCTGAGAGTTGCCCCGCAGTTAAAGTTTTGCTATTGCAATGGCAGTTGTGGAGCTTGAAAAAAGGTGAATACAGCAAGGAAGATACAGAAAACTTTCCTCTCGCCTTTGTACTTCAGCTGTTCTCTAGAGGTGTGCGAATACTGAAATTTTGAACTGAATCAAATACGAACCGAATACCGATGACACTGAGTTGAATGCGAATACGAAGTGGGTTTTATTAGAATAGTGTTCGAATAGTAAAGAAACCATTTTTAACTCATCTTCAAAGGTGCGCTTAGTGAACACAGACACAAGCGAAAAAATACAGGACATAAGGCAACACATACGTTTGCGTCTGTGTTATCTAAGCGTACTTTTGACGATGAATCAACACCAACTAGCCCACTTTAAACACTCCTCAAACCATTTTTAATGCAGCCCTAGAATTGAAATATTACAATTTTTGAAACAACCCAAGAATGTCACATATTATTTGAAACGAATGTTCTCAAGCATAAACAAAGGAACATTGTGATTACTTTTAACCGCCAAAACATCACAATTACGTAACCTGAGCCAAGCTTTATACAGCAGTGAGTACAGCCTTAAAATATTTTGTAACTGCAGGTTGAAATACAGTAGTCATCACAGTACTCAAGGTGATACTTTGTCAACAGTTTTTAAATAAAACTGGTAGATTGATATAAACAATATTCGATCCTTAACATCATCATAAAGGTCGTGTCGAAGATAGTAGACTCATGACTCTGCCACAGTGCAGTAGAAACACTGACGCGTGAAACCAAAAATGAATAAACTTTAAGATTTCGCTTTGTGTTCATCTCACATGAAGACAACTGAAAAGTTCAACTTCTCCCAACCGGTATACGAGTCTGTACGCTTACCAAATAGGGCCCAAGTGTCCATTGATCCAAGACTTTCACTACCTCCTGATGAGAAGTTCCCGTAGCAAGGAACACGCATCCTAGAACATATTGAAAGAAAAAAAAGTTCGGACGATTAAAATACTTCGTAAAGCAGGGGTTGGGCGAAGCTCTACGCGTTTGACCTTCGCAATATATTCAGAGAAAGAATTAGGCAAATACGTTATATGTACGTATAGTAATAAAAATCTACCGATGTTCCACACGTGCACCTTTCGCGCGACGTTCTCGGAGTGCTTTTTTTCCGCACAGCAGGGCCTGCAGCTACTTACATGTCGCCATTCACCTTTGTGCCCCACCAGAAGTTGAAGTCCTTATCGCTAATGTTATATTTCCTAATAAATGTACACTCCAGCGTAAGGTTATGATCAAGCTGGCTGGACTCTTGCGATTCCTCCATTTCGATAGTTTTGTCCGTGGAATTTTTCCAGTACAACCATAACATCTTGGTTGTGTTGAATACCTGCATGTATAAACGACAGCGTTTAATCATTCCTGAGATTTACGGCCTCATATAAAGTATGCAGTACATGTATGTAACATGGTGTGTCATAACGGTAACGTAAACAGAAAAGAAAAGTACAATCCGAGGCATAGTATTCTTCATTGTCTCGTCTACTTCTGTTCGTCTGTACGTCTTCTTCGTCGGTAGTGTTTTCATAAAATAGCGCATAATGAAGACTTCGAATTCACCAAGACGTCAGCAGAACGCTCCATAGTATAGCACTGACCAAATCAAACATTTGTCACACTACGCAATACGATTTGTGATGTTTTTGTAGACTGTTTTCCTTATGAGAGACCCGCATTTGATTATCACAAATATGTGAGTGCCTTTTGTCAATAAGACTTATTCCAATAGAAATACTTCAAGATTTATTTATTTAATAATTCTAACACTACTTTTATTATAAGCTCTTGCAACGAATAAGAACTATTCATAAAGCCAAATTGGCAATATTGAGAATCCACGACAACGCAGAAATCATTCATTGCAATGCTGAAAACAGCAAACCGTTGTCTAAATCGGCGAAAATAATTACCTATTATCCCATATTTGCTGCGCCACGCTCCGACAGCCTTAATTCTCGGCATTTTATTCCTACTAATTTTCTCAAGCAAAATTGCGTTCGCTCAAAAAAAAGCTTCGCTTCTTCGCCAAGACGCATTTTAATCCTCAATTGTTTGAATGCTTAGATAACAACTGGTGCAGCATATTGGATGTGATTTATATCCGCTGGCTTTTACCTATGCCCAAGTCAAGGTATTTTTTTCTGCAAGAGGCACTACATTCCCGCAGGGAACTGTGAAAAATGGTTGGCATAATTGGTTACCTATATAAAGCCAGGTAACATAACGTGGTAGCTCATAAAATACAAATGTTCATAAGATGATTTAGGTGCTGAGCGAACTTTTCAGCAAGAAGACCTGACATCGTCAGGGCAGCGACAGCGTTCCTTCTAGCATGTTCGTCGTTATAGGAGAGCGCACACTGACTACGGAGACATAGAGAGAAGCCGACACAAGCGCTCACTTTCAAGTAATGTTTAATGAAGGAAAACGGAAGAAAATATCATACAGAGCTAAGGAAGTCGATGGCAGGGCAGCAGACAGGCGTGACTGAATTTAAAGGAAAAGACAAGGCAAAGATTGCGGTGATAGCCTATGCGCATTTCCTATCACATCGTCTCAAACAGTGGGCTCACGGCATAAGGTCAAGGTGTTTTTTTTTTCTGCGGACACGAGGTGCGTAGCCTATGCCCGGCGGTGGGCAGACGCATTGAGTCGAGCTCTAGGTCAGTGTGCACCATTGACCTCACCTACAGATATGCTCCTAGCGCTTTGGGAGTCGTGTACAGCATCCCGTTATCTTGTGGCCGCGTTTACGTTGGCCAGATGGGTAGATGTTTGAATCTGTGCCTTATTGAACACAGGAGTCTAGTAAAGGCCCTGCTTTGTCTACACAATTATACATGCATCTGAGGGACTGCGGATTCTCCACGGATTTCACAGGCACCGCAGTTTTGTTCCGTGACTCGGACGCGATTACAAGTGAAATTTGCGAGCTGTTCCATATCAGAAAGGGGGGGTCACAGGTGCGTGAACCAGGCGTCACTTGCGCGTAATAGATAAAGAGGCATCTTTTCCGGGCTGCACAGCCTGGAATCTGGCAAATTTCGACATGCAATTTTTTAATACCTCGTCATGGTGTCACGCCGATTTTTAAGCAATTGGTGACGACTGTCGTTGAGTTTTGTATTCTGCGTAGTGACACTTGCGTGGTACACTGTATGGTATTTTCTTTAGTTTTTTTTCATTAAACATTAGTTGGAAGGAAGCACTTGTTTCCTGCTGATCTCTCTTTGTCTCCGTCGTCAGTGTGCGCTCTCAAGTAACAATGGATGCATAAAAACTCGCCCAGTGTTCTGCTTAGCATGTTCGTGTATACTTTTGCTTCCTCGTCCCCAATTCCAAATGCTGAGGGAGATAAGAAAGATCATTCGCGCATGCGAGGGAGATAAAAGAGGAGGGGCAACTGACGTATAATGTGGGTACCTCCTGCAGTTTTCCTTTTCTTCCACCTTTTATTTTAGGGGCAAAGCAGCTTAGAGTCTCGGCGTGTCGGCGTAAATCGAGCATCGTCCTTTGCTGTCGCGTGTGTATTGTCATGTCCTGTCCATTTGCTTGATCACAAGAGAGGGCGTTACCCTCAGCGCTTGCTGTGGGGCGAGAGAGAGCGAACGGCGCGCGTTGACTATAGAAACGCTCATTCTGCGATGAACGCTTAACTACCAGCTTGCAAGGGACAAGCACGCGCCCTCGTGTGCGAGAGACAACGCCTACACAGCCAGCGTCTGCAAGCGAGTTTCTTGATTGAAAAAACCGACTGCTCGCGCTACAGAGCCTTCACCGGCCACCCCGTACATATGGGCACTTGATCTTTACCTGCAATTTAGTGCTGGTGCGAGATTTCTATTGCGCTTAGTTGAACAAAAAACATTCGCAGCGTGCGCATGAAATAAAAGCGGACTGGTAGTCTTTGTGTCTAACCTTTCTTCCGTCTCTCATTGCCCATAAGCAGTCATTTTGCTGTGGGAAACACCGACGCACACTGCATGCACCACCTCCCCCCATGTTTGATGTTAGTGGAGCTGAAACACTCTTCCCTGCATGTTTCGCCCCTCCCTAATTTTTGCGTTCCTTTACTGCACGCTATAAAACACCGAACTCTTATTTAGCGCCTCAACATCTTTACATTGGTAGTCTCCTCCTCCTTTTTTCTTTTCTTTCGATATTTCGCACACATGCTGTTTCTTATCCTTCTGAACTTTTAGGTGGGGGGGGGGGGGGCGTAATCACAGCGTACAAACGGAAACACCTCGCTAAAGCCGGCCGTTACAGCGCTGAAGAAGTCAAGGCTGCCTGTTCAAACGTCAGCACCACTGTCATCGCCTGTTCAACAATTTTACAGCGAGAGCTATACTACTTGCTCTGCTCTAATGTAACTCTTGCTGGGTCGTCCCTGCCAGTGCCCGTGTCAAGCTCGTATAGAGGGCTGGCGCCGGCGCCATGGTCGCCGGCGCTATAGATCCAGAAAACATAGCTCTGGGCCTCCAACGCACTAGCAAAAGAGAATTGTGATATCACAATCATCGGCTTGTCACTTGTCCCCTGCAGGACGAGTGCCTCCCCCAATAGCCCACCGTCTCCTGCGCCAGCTTGTTCCATTGCATGTCCGCAAGTTTCTGGATTTTTTCGCTCCAGCTCACCAGTTGCCGTCCAAGGCCGCACTTGCCATTTTTTAAGAGTTGGCTCGCCAGGTTCTTAAGCTGGGGCATTGTCCCGCGCCGTAAGGGTTACCTTATTCCAGAGGCGACCGCTACAGGGGCAGCTCGCGCGAAACAGAAGTCGTCTTGCTCTTGTTCTTCGAGTGTCTTGATGATGATATTAACGCAGTCAAAACAACATATAGCATAGCCAACTGTAGCATGCGCACGCACGCGCGATAGAGAAGTCTTCTTCCTCTTGTTCTTCGAGCGCCTTGATAATGACATTAACGCAGGCAAAACCACATTTCCTGGATTTTCTCAACCACACGTTCATCCACAGCTACAAGGTCTGCCACCGCTTGTGGTTCGACAACAACCTCACCACAATCGCTACTATAAGAACGTGTGACGTCTTGAAATGAGAGTAGGGGAATGGTACGGAGCGTTCACGGTTTACCCGATTATCTCCGAGCCAGCTCCTCATCATCATTCACTTCCGGGATATGGCGTGATTTTTTTTGTCAATTCCGATGTTCGAACCGACCATGTGTTATCTCTCCTTCACAAGACGTAATCTCCAGAGGGGCTATCTTTTTCTTTTAATATCTTAGGATATTTCGTAGGCTATCCCTTTTTGTTCTCTCATCCACTCCCCTGTCTGTCTCTTAGAGCAACCTCTATAATTTTTTGTTACATTGCGTCTTATGTGGTCTCTAGCTTCTTTTAGAATTTCTAGATAGATAGATAGATAGATAGGTAGATAGATAGATAGATAGATAGATATATAGATAGATAGATAGATAGATAGATAGATAGATAGATAGATAGATAGATAGATAGATAGATAGATAGATAGATAGATAGATAGATAGATAGATAGATAGATAGATAGATAGATAGATAGATAGCATTAATTATTCGTCCTGGTCCAGCGGCCGAACCCCTAACCAGCGCCTTTACAGAGTGGTCGCTCTATCAAATGAGGTGGGGTGAGACTTTGAAAATAAGTTTCAAGATATGCTGCTCCAGCAGTGGCAATAAATGCTGTGGCTATAAAATTTGCAAGGGAGATGGGAATGGAGCTCGAAAATCGTTTTCAATAATATCTAGAGCTCTTTATTCTTTATTTTTTTCTGCATATATAATTTTTTGTTAACATCTGCTGTCTACAGAGCATTCCAATTTGGTATAAAAATAGAAACAAATGCTTTAGAGAAGAGCAACTAAAATGGCTAGGGTGCAACAAAAACTCAATTTTCATATTTCTTGCGTCTGTCGATGTATGCAAATTGCCACTTATGAAAGCTTTTTTATGTACAAAAAATTAAATTCACTCAGGCTACTCACTCTAGTTCCAGTTAGCTAACTGCTGCTAATTAACATGTATAAGATGTATTGCTTCCTTGTACCCTATAGTTCCCGAGAAAAAAGTACACAAATATCTCAGAAAGTTGTTTCTAAAAGTGTAGTAATCACGTAGATGTACACAAACATTTAGCGTCAACGTCTCAAAGAAAAAGGAGTAAAAATTATTGTTCAGATCTCAAGTACCCACGCGTGATAATTTTTTGAAAGATAAAGAAATCCTTTATCAGATGACTAAAAAATCTCAAATCGAATTTTTTTACCAAACCAAGTCTCCCCCCAGTTTAAGCTAACCAAGGAGGTAGGCGTTGGCTGCGCGAATGCGGATTAGGTAAATTTCTGAACATAACCCTTCCAACAACTTGCAGGAATCCGCATAACTGATTCGTTTCGAGTACATCTGCCGCCATCCAGAAGGCGCTTGCCACCTTGGAGTTACACATATTAACTGCTAGCAAAGTCATGACGCTAACTGGTATACATTGCGCCACATAAAACGTATTCCTACCTTGGTGATCGCGTCAGCGTGTGAGGTCTCATAATTCAACGTTTTAACTACGGAGCAGTTTAAGGGACCTCCCTGTCGTCGTCTTATGTCTCGCGTTGGCGTCACTCAGGTCCCACGACTGATACTCATAAGCCGAACAGGCAGCACGTTTGGAATTCCTGCACTTGCTCGCGCGTCAGTGCCAACATCGCTAAAGGGCTAATTCGTCTGCCCGAGCTAGCGAAGAGACATTGGAATGCCAGCTTCGGTAGTTATGCAGATATCTACAGAGGAGAGAAGCGGAGGCGAACGCCAGGGCAGAGAGACGCACCGCGCTCGAAGCAGCAAAGAGCATAGAAACAGTAGAAAGCAGACAATAGAACAGGAAATAGGCAATCGCAAAAAAATAAGGTAATCAGAAGAAAAGAACAGAAAGGGATAGAAAATGTCGCGTAATCCCACGAAAAGAACAGAGCAGATAAACAGAAGGAAAGAACACAAAAAAGCAGATGAACTCACGATAAACACAAGGAAAACGCAGGCGAATCAATGCTACGCAGTTCATAGAGGTCTCACTTGGGCTGGAACTTGAATAGATATTTTCTGTAGAAGCATGTTGCATGCGTCATCAGATTTTATTATTGAAATAATTCACGTATCATGGCTGTTATGGTGTGGCGAATATTTTTCGGCTTTCTGAAGAGTTCATGACATAATACGAAAGAGAGCGTTCATAAGTGCAGAGTCATTCATTCACTCCTTGTCCCGATGTAATACCATGTCTGTTAGGCGCCGTATTGAAGCCTCCTAGCGCAACTCTTTGTGCATGAGATTTCTTAAACTACAACGCCAACTTAATATGGAAATATCTATTGCCTTACATATTCAAAGTGCTGTTGCCGCTTCCCGGAACGCAGTCCCCAATATGGCTCTTCATGGAATACTTGCGCGTCCGTAGCCCGCCGCGACGTGCACTGTTAAACTTTAAAGGCCTAAATAATGCCAGTTCTGTGAGGTCTGGAGAATGTATGCAAATTACATATTTTCTGTCAAACGAAAAATCTACTTCATCAAGAAACATCATGTTTATTTTTATTTTTATTCATTTTTCTTCTGTCTCTCTCTATCATCGAATGAAATGCAGTAGACTAGGCGTCTCTGTGTATATACTTACATCAAGAAGAACAACGTAAAACAACAAGCGAGCACAGCTACCATATAAGACTCCATATCGACACTTTCTTTCACGGCACAAATAATGGTTTACCTTTACAATAGGGAGCATTTCTTTGCTGTCAGCCTTCCCGTTTTGAGCAGTTCTAGCAGCGTCGCTCACTTCTAGACATAAAAACATTCCCACAATGATAAGAAGTGCCTGTATCGGGTGCACTTTTAAAACTCCAAACATCGTCGTCGACACCTCTGCAAAAATGTGAAGAAGGTTATTTCGGTGCCGCTTTTTATTGCTCATGAAGTCAACGTCATGATAAAGGAAGCCTCGCTCAGAACATCACCACCCACCGTTCTTCTCAAAACATTGTGGTTTGGAACAGATGTCTCAGAACTACGCTGCTGCATTCTTATATTTCGTTTGTCACACTTGATGACATATGGGAAATACAATTGACACGTGGTCGTGACGTCGACGAAGACAGCAGTCAGACGTCCTAGATGGAACTGTTTATTTGGCCGAACTTGTGGCCGGGAATCTGAAAGTCAAACTACAGCAATACACTGATAGCGGCGAACAGAGCGTCAACCGTCGATCAACTGCTCATGGCTGGGATGGGCGTCGAGCGTTGATAACCGCCCTTGCTGGACAAACGCGAATACATCAAAATAAAAGAAGAAGCGGGCGTGGCAATATGCAGCAGAGTACCTTTTTTTGGAATATCCAACACAGTAATGCCCCCCCCCCCCCTCCAGATATTGACAGATAGTTCATTTTATTATTGATATACTACATACACGGTGACTCGACTACTCTTCCCCGCGTCGTTAAACTTACGAATGGCAGGCCACAATACCTGCACACAGGTAAAGATTTTTAATGAATTCTGGTGCCTAAATATGTTTCAAGCAAACCCATTTATGAAGAGGTTGTACTTCCTTTTCAATTGAATGACTGAATATTTTTGTGAGAGAAATTGTGCATCAATTCCTATAGATGCCTTACTACCATATCAAGAACATGAGTTAAGGATCATAGCTTACTAACAACTTACCACTGCAGCTAGGCGATAACTGGTCGTGCTTAAACGTACCTAGATGTCATTCGAAAACATCAAGAACATGTGCTAACGATCACAACTCACCACTGCAGCAAGCCGATAACTGGTCGCTCTCTTAATGAAAGAACAACTGATTCCAAAACCATTCAATGAGTGGTTGTAACTGCGCGGTGCTCTCAATGTCTATCCTCTTAAAAGCGCGTCACACATAGGCCAGTGCCTCTTGAAGCATTTCATAGAGGGTACACTGTGAATTTCCATGTGTATTTCCGTGTGTGGTAAAAGCATGCGTACGAATTCTGATGACATCGCCGATTTCGTTTGATATTCACAAATCAGTACTATGCATTTTCACGTCAGTAGTTGGACCTTGTCATATTTTAGAGTAGCTATCGCAGCGTGAGAAACGTCCAGGGAGCCATTGCCAACAGTTTTCAGGATGGCCGACAACTTCATGATAGAAAACGAAATTCTCCTCCTTGCACACCTACACATGAGGAACGTTGTGATAATGCCCTATTGTAAAAGTGAAAACCAAGAAACATTCATGTGGATGGTGTTTTACGCGCCTAAACCACGGTACGATGTTGATACATGTCGTAGTACGAGGTTTCGAATTAATTGGAACCACCTCGGATTCCTTATTGCGCACCTAGATCTAAGCGAACGATGGTGGTATGCATTTCACACACATCGAAATGCGGCCGCCGTTACAGCAAAGAGATAACATTCATCCTCACCCTTGCCCGTATAGGGCCTCACTCATATTTTGCTGGACTCAATCTTTCGAATACCTGTATTTACATGGCAGTCAGGACTACCTCGTCACTCTTATATTACGTGAGCTGTATTCAATGATTAGTCGAACGCGTGTGAGTATGGTTACTTAGGCATGGACGAGTATTGAGGTCATGTTAAGAAGTGTCAACGCAGCATTTTCTCGACGCTGCAAATCTCAGTTTGTTACACTGTAGGTACCGCACACTACACTCCACGTTTTTTAACACGAAAGTGTCTTATGCCGGGGTCCACCAAAACTTCCGTGACGTATTTACGTCACAGAAATGACGTTGAAATACTTTACACGATGAGATAGCAAAGAAAAAAAGTTCCGTCAACGGGTATCGGACCCACGACCGTGCGGTCCGCAGCAGCAGATGCCGGGCACCCTATCCACTGCGCCACCTCACAGACTCCAGAGACTTTAAAAACGTGCCTTTTATATATACCAAACACCCGGTCGGCGGGGTGGTTTTGCCCTCTGGGAGCGGTAAATAAAGTAATTGGTCATTACTGTGGCCTCCGCGATTAGCACCTGCAACGCGTTACACGTCCGTCCTATTCGGCGCTTTTACAATAGAAGTTCAATTTTGTCGATGCCTTAACACACGGCGAGGTGGCGATCTTAGCCAAGTGTCGTAAAAGCATTGGCCTCGCTCAAAGCATCACGCTAATTTAAACCAAAAAAATTGGCCGCGTATCTGCGTGCTTCGCTGCAAATGTCTAAAGACGATAGAAGAGGCGCTGCGTGAGATATGAACGCCATCTGGCTATACGTCAGGAAACATGAGTGCTGTGTTGTGGGCTGGTAGTTCCGGCGCAGCAGCAGGCGAAGACCGGCGGTGACCAACGCGTCCGGCGGGGACGGCAGCCAGCCCGAACACGCGGTTTCGCACGACGCGCTGAAGCAGAAGAAACGTCCGCGCTCAACGAGTACTCTCCACACACTCTTTTATTTACACGTCGCCTGGGTAAAACAGGAATGCCAGAGCGGCGCCCCATGGCATTCGTACATTGCAATACAAAACCGAAACCAAAACACAACAATGAGCTCGTGCAGAGGGCACGGAGGAAGGCAAGTTGCAGCGTAGTCGCATTTTCAGCGCAGGTTAAGAAACTGGGGTCTTTAGAATTACGTATGTATGCATTTTCTATTAAACGAACGCACCACCTAATACTTACCTACTGATGTTGCGCCTCAGATATGCGTAATGCTTGCTTTTTCATCGACAATGTACACAATTATAAACATAGACAGCCGTTCAAGATGGCTGGCCCTTGGGCAAGTGGTTCAGCTTTGGCCGAGTGGCTGAACCGAGTGACGTGCCGAAAAACGTTATAGGTTTCAAAACAGGAGAAAGTGCCTCAGATCAGGCTGGTCGACGTTTCGATAGGGGACCTATCTTTGTCAAAGGCACCTTGTCATCCCTGGCGTGTTAGTTTTAAGGGGTTAGTGATGACGTCATGTCCAGCGGTGGCGCGTCTGTTGCTGTTGGTAATTTCTGCCTGGAAAGAGAGAAACTCGAAAGCAGAGGAGTGTAGCCCTTGCCACATTTCAAGAGAGTTTGCAAACACGTTCGGGTCTGCCAAGTTAGAGTTGCAGGAAGCGGCAAAGAAAAAAAAGAAAGGGGGGGGGGTACAACCAAGCGAGAGGGCGAGTGCAGCCATCACAAAGAGTTGCAGAAGGTGGTGAGGAAGGAAACTACAGGCGGAGAGAAAAACCGGGCGGCTTACGTTTAAATGCCCGCCAAGGAGCTGCAGAAGGTGGTGGGGAAGGCAGCTACAAAAAAACGAGGTACTCGGGCGGCGTACGTTTAAAATTCCGCCTGCCTACTTTAAGTGATTTTGAAAGGGTTGCCTGAAAAGCTCCTGCTTAATGGGTGAAGTAATTGGCTGGCATATGCATCCAGTGTCGTCGGTGGCTTCCAAAAAACACACAGAAAGACAGACCAAAATTTCTCCGTTTAAGTATCCCTAGAAAGACTATCGTCTTTAAAAGAGCTCTGCGACGCGCGCCTGCCTCACCTGGCTGTAACACCGCGTTCCCCGCTCACGCGCTAGTCCCGAGAAAAATCGCGGCCGGGCTACCGGGGCGGCACGACGCGCTTTGCGTTTCCCTCTAGTCTGGCCGTGGTGTTGAATCACCTTTTAACATGCCGCGGGATGGCGACCAAGTTCTGCGCCCAATATGCGACGCTCTTCTGGCTATAACACCTCGTTCTGTGATTACGCTTTCACCGTTAACTGCTACAGCTACCACAAGGGTTTGTTTAACATGGACGTTAGTCGTCGGGATGGAGATGTAGTACCAATCATCAAAGGGGGTGCACCCACGTTAAACGGTGCTATACCTGGCAGGCATCAATACACATTGTACAAAATATCTTATATCAATATACAGTAAACATTCAGTTACTTCTGTAAGCCCCCGCCACGGTGGTCTAGTGGTTATGGCGCTCGACTGCTCACTCGAAGGTCGCGGGATCGAATCCCGGCTGCGGCGGCTGCATTTTCGATGGAGGCGAAAATGTTCGAGGCCCGTGTACTTAGATTTAGGTGCACGTTAAAGAACCCCAGGTGGTCCAAATTTCCGGAGCCCTCCACTACGGCGTCTCTCATAATCATATCGTGGTTTTGGGACGTTAAACCCCAGATATTAGTATTATTACTTCTGTAAGGACATGCTTTACTTTCGTGTTATTCCGATTCCTATGACGGAGGGATCAACCATCTTTTTTTCTTTAGTACTCAAAATTCGTGTGCAACTGAATATATGTGAAAACGCATAAATCAACGTGTGTGCTTTTACAAATGGTGAGCATTTTATCGAGTAAGCATGAGTGTGGACATTCGTAACAGCGCTTCTCGGGGGAAAGCCTGAGAATTCACTCATGTGTTCAGCCAAGTGTATTTCACGTAATCTCGTTAGCTGCATTTTATTCACTGAAACGGAGCATTGATTTCAATTGCTTGTACATGATTAACACTTCAGTTTTTTTAAGCACTTATCTAGTGCTCCATTATTTGTGTTATTAACAACGTTTTTGGCAATAGTTGTGTTGCCATAATCTAATAATTAAAATATTGTCAATTACTAGTAGCAGGTGCCCCTGACAAAACCGAGGCCTCCGTCTGTACAAACGACGAAATTAACAAGGTAAACAACATATTCGACATGCAAACCGCGTGTTTTCTACAGTGTACAAATATTTCCAAACACTCACTTACACCATACGCGCTATGATAAATTGTGTTGAAAAAAGCTAAATATAAAAAATTCCGCAGATCCCATGTACCGTGAGAATCCCATGTACCATCCCGCACATGCTTTGCATGTGCGGGATGGTGACCTTGGCATAATTTTTCACATTGAGCGAAACGTTACGGAATGACGCTAGAGAAATATGGAAGTGGTATACGCACACTCATATATTGAAGAGTCGCATATCTATTATATAACCAGTTGTTTACAGTTGCGTAACGATGGCAACAGTAACATGGGTGTTATCAACACCAGACGTGGTAAGCTGATATGTAGTGCTTATACTCTTCAATACCGGATAGCGTAAATCCGAACAGGACAAAGATCGAACACAGATGCACAGGACAGGCGTTACTCGCAAGGAAGCTTCCTTCAGGAAAGTTTCCCTAGATATATACACAGCCTTTAGATAGCCTTCATAGATTACGAGAAGGCATTTCATTCAGTGGAGACATCAGCAGTCATGCAGGCACTGCGGAATCAGGGCATCGACGAAGCCTATATAAACATAATGGAAGAACTCTACAACGGATCCATAGCCACTATAATCCTCCATAAAGAAAGCGACAGAATTCCAATAAAGAAGGGCGTACGGCAGGGAGACACGATCTCTCCAATGCTATTCACCGCGTGTTTACAGGAGGTTTTCAGGGCCCTAGATTGGGAAGAATTAGGGATTAGAGCTAATGGAGAGTATCTCAGTATTCTGCGATTCGCTGATGACATTGCATTGATGAGTAACGCGGGAGACGAATTACATACAGCTCATGATTATTGAACTGGATAGCTCGAAAGTAGAAGAATAGGTCTGAAAATTAATATGCAAAAAACTAAAGTAATATGGAACAATCTTGGCGGAGAACAGCGCTTTGCAATAGGTGGCGAGACACAGGAAGTTGTAAAGGAGTACGTCTACTTAGGACAGGCAGTAATCGCGGAGCCGAATCATGAGAGTGAAATAACTAGAAGAATAAGGATGGGATGGGGCTCATTCGGCAAGCATTATGAAATCATGAATAGTAATCTACCACTATCTCTCAAGAGGAAGGTATATAACAGCTGCATCTTACCGGTACTTACCTACGGAGCAGAAAACTGGAGACTTGCAAAGAGGGTTCAACTTAAATTGAGGACAACGCAGCGAGCGATGGAAAGGAAAATGATACGTGTAACCTTAAGAGACAGGAAGAGAGCAGAGTTGGTCAGGGAACAAACGGGGGTTAAGGACATCATATTTGAAATCAAGAAGAAGAAATGGATATGGGCCGGGCACGTAGCGCGTCGGCAGGACAACCGGTGGTCATTAAGGGTAGCTGACTGGATTCCAAGAGATGGCAAACGCGTGAGGGGGAGACAGAAAATTAGGTGGGTAGATGAAATTAAGAAGCTTGTAGGTATAACGTGGCAGCAGAAAGCACAGGACCGGGTTGATTGGCGAAACTTGGGAGAGGCCTTTGCCATGCAGTGGGCATAGACAGGCTGACGGTGATGATGATGATGATGATACACAGCCCAGTGTCACGCGCAGGCGCACTGAACGTGCGTTACAGTTACAGTTACAGTTGTTATGATTATATTTGTCCGTTCTCACGGAGAACGCACGCACGTTTCGAGAACCCGTGTGTATGTGTAGAAACGGTTCTTGACAGTTCTTGAACAAGGTCATCAATCACCGTGATGAGTGAGCACCAGCAGCTGGACCGGACTTGTTAATCGAATCCGTTCGTGATGGCGGCTATGAGAAGTCTACGTGTAGTGAAGTGCGACGTATAGGCCTGCCTGGCTGCCCAGGCGGCGCTGCGAAAGCGGTGCTAAAAAGCGCCCCCTACGATATGTTCGTTGGTTTCGAGTAGTCAGACTAGCGGCCGCATGTAGCACTAAGCTCAGATGCACAATGGAACCGCCGCCCTCGGTTGTGCTGCGCTTTGGATTTCGGCCAATTTCTGGCGTGGCTCAGTTCTTCTGGCCAAGCACTCTGCGTAAAGGCAAGACGCTCGCCAATGTCAAGTATGTTTATTACGCCCAGAAGATTGAAGGAACCGTTTCGGCACACTGCAACTCACTAGTGAAGCGAATCTCATACGACGTTGAACTCGAGGTAAGTTCAACGAGGCATGCTCGCTCGATTAGCGACCGTGGATAAACGAAAAGATTGCTGTTAAGAAAGCCAAAATGATGGGTCTTGATCAATCACTGTTGAAGAAACCGGTAATGATGGGAGGCCTGGTTCTCTCAGCAGATTTCTTGTAGAAAGCATTGACGCCGGTTTCTGCGTAATCCACGTGACCCACATTACGTACCACGTCGTCGAGTGGATGGTAGTTGAGCGTCTTTGAGGGGTGTTCTGTCTTCAGCTTCCTCACTTTCCTTGCGTGCCGCGGTGGTGTAGCGGTTAAGGTGCTCGGCTGCTGACCCGAAGGTCGCGGGTTCGATCCCGGCCGCGGCGGTCACATTTCGATCGAGGCAAAATGCTAGATGTCTGTGTTCTGTGCGATCTCGGTCACGTTAACGAATACCCGATGGTAAAAATTTCCGGAGCGATTCGCTACGGCGTCTCTCATTGTGGTTTTCGGATATAAAACCCCAGCAACTATCACTTTTCTTGCGTGTCAGTGTGTCTGCTTAAGAAAAACTTGGCAGTGGGCTAGTTCGTATTGGGCTCACGCGTATTGGAGGCCGCGGTGTCCCAAGGGATTCCCACTGACCTCCTCTAAGCAGCGTAACCGATCTATGGGTTGGTCCTCTCCTTGAGAAAATAAAGTTTTGATCATCATCATCATAGCGCCGCACGTTTCTGCGTCATTGATAGCGCTTCCTTCAATTTCTTCAATCCTTTTTATCTACAAGGTGTTAATGAGAACAATTGGTTCTGGATTAGCGTACTTCTATGTAAATCAGTTTCACTTCCCAAACTAGCTCAACGCACTGCAGCTGCACTGCAGTTTGTTGTCTCAATGCATCTTGCATAAGTCGAAAAAAAAAACAAGTTGCGCGCACTCAGACACCTTGACAAAATAGCTATCTTTTCTAAAAGCTTGCTTCAACTGCAAAATGAAGACCAGCGTCAGTGTAACTTTAGCTGAATAAGACACACAAGAGCGAGACCACATGAATAAATCTGAGCAAATGTGAGTGAGTAAACTCATCCGACTTCCCTTGCGTCAGTCAGCAGTGACCCACACCATTTTACTTCGGCTAAATTTTATACACATTTCTACTGCACATTAGACAGACTGCAGACAATGACAGACACTTAAACAGATTCGTACCCAAATTTGGCTTTGGTAAGAAAATTCAGTTTAAGCACAAAGGGGAAGCAATGAATGCGAGAGCAACAAATTGTATTGTTTTACGAAGTGAGGATGGCAGCTAACTGTTTTGTATCCGATCTCGCGGAACTACAAAACGCTGCTCTAAGTGAATACGGCCACTTTAATGAGAGATGCTCTCTGCATAGTCACTTCCCGTTGAGAGCGCAGCATGTAGAAGGGTATACGAGCCGCCCGCTGTGATGGCTGTCGAGATAGCGCTCCCGCCAGCGATCGCGACCGCGCCCTTAGATTCAATGTTCACCCCCCCTCCCCCCTTCGAGCGAATGCACCCTCCGAGTGACGGAGGGTGCATGCGTCGTTTTATGGTCGTTAAAGACGGCGGAACGTTTCCTGGCTGCGCATGCACCCACTGAGTGACGGAAAAGGGGCCGGCTCGTTTGATCTCTGCTTCGGCCGCGTTCTTCGACCCCGCTCGCGCGCTTGCTTTTGACCGCGGTAGAACATACGATGCGCAGGGGGAACTTATGAACTTGGACTTCATACGGGAGGGACATGACGGCGACGGTGACGGCAAGAACCCGTCGAGACTGTCCATATAATTGCTATCGCAATAAAATTTATCCGGATACTTACGCGAGCAGCTCATGCCCCTCTTGCTGGCAGGTAGCTAATTTAGAGCACATGCTCTGGCGATGCCCTTCGTTACTAGGCATCGATAAAACCATCCAAGCTAAGTGGTTCTCTACCATCAGCAACCCTAACAAAGGGGATCAGCTATGGATCAGGTATGGTCCAGAGAGCACACGATGCGGCGGTCGGGCTTAGCCTGTCTGTCCTAATGTGGGAGGAGCGCACTGTGCGCTAGTCGCGTCTCTCAGCAGAGCTTAATAAAGTCTGACTCACCAACCAACCAACCAACCACATGAACTGTTCCCAGTTTGTTCGTGAAGACACGCACTGCAACCTGTGATGTATAAAATATATTTTGCAAAGTTCGGCAGATCCCACGCCTTGTGGGAGTCGGTTTCATGCAAAACAGTCAGCGACCACATGCCGGATTTGTCACTTGTATCTAAGCATCCCGAAGTGTATCGACGTGTTTGTCTAAATATAGTACTCGTGCGGATGTCCTCAGCTTGCCAGGCACCACGGCTACACTGGCCTGTAAAGGGTAGCTCTCGGTCCGACTTGAAATCGGCACCCGTCTTAGAGTAAGGATCTCAGCTTTATCGCAACGAAGTGCAAGCTATTGTGCGACAATGCTGATATCATAAGTAGTGGTGGTCAACGTATATTAGCAACTCTTGACTATACCTTGCATAGTCAACGTCTATTGAATTGTTTTAAAACAGGGTAGCCAACATTACCAGCCCTAATAGCGTTGCCCGGACATGACGCTTCTATGAGGTCTTTTTCCTAAGCAGTTTGAAACACTGGCGTATCTCTGGCGTAGAATACTTGAGTGCATAGCGGAAGACCTGGGTTCGAATCCGGCTTGAGTCCCGATCTTTATTCGTTCTTTAAATCAGCAGTTTCCGTCATCGTCAACGCCGTGCACGCCGGCAGCGAATGTTGCGACACGAGCTTCTTAACGTTTTCGCATAAGGATTGGATAAGTCTATTCTTGCCGTCCCAGGGTCGATAGAGGCTGTTAATCACTTGTGGCGCATATCCAGGCCGTCAAAAGCCGGTATATGCCACACGTGAACGGTGGAAAGGGCTTTAAGACGTACGCGATAGGCAAGTTAGTTATTCATGTCAGCACCAGTGTATGGTGCTCGTCAAACACTCCTGTACGCCTGTGCTAAGTATCCAATATACCGAATTGAGGAGACGGCCACGAGATCGCCCAGACGTAGGCGGCAAAATAGATAGATAGATAGATAGATAGATAGATAGATAGATAGATAGATAGATAGATAGATAGATAGATAGATAGATAGATAGATAGATAGATAGATAGATAGATAGATAGATAGATAGATAGATAGAAGCCATAGATAGAGCGGAAAAGGGACGTGAATGTGAGTAGAAGTAATAACAATGTGATGAGGAGGGAGAGAAGGAAGGGTGAGGAGAGCGCATAGGATAGCTATGTGTGGTGTCACCCAGTCAAAACCATTTATAGTGCAACCATGTTCCTGAGTCGGGCCATGGTGCTGAGGCTTCTGGGGTTCGGTACAACCGACTTCTGAGGGCGCGGTCCTGGTGCCACGTATTCCCTTCCGACACTACATAATGCTCAGTGGACTCGGTGCTACTCCAGATGCATCGTGGTCCGGTGCGGGCCTGAGCGAGCAGCTCAGGACCTGGTTCTGCCACGTCGATGGCTAATCGTGCATCTGCTGCTGCGAGCGTGCGTCAGCTACGCGGTCGGCGGTACTGTGAGTGACGTCTACAGAACCATATACTCCATGTTAGGCAGGACGCGCGGATACTCGCGTAGGTGTACAGGACTGCAAAAACTGAGGCTTAGAGGGAAAGTAATTGTGTATACTAGTGTCCAGCAAGTGTATGTGTGTGCGTTGCATGCACATGACACGAGAGGGGGGAAGACTGGCTTGCCGGCTTCTCTCCCTACCACACTCTGGCATGGGCAGATGCGCCTTGGAATACGCCAGCCTCGTCAGCGATGTGCCTGACGTCGGTCTCGTCCCCATCCCGCCACACTGGGACTCTCGCCTGGGAATCTACACAAGAATCCCCGGAATCCGAGCCAAGAGGAACACGCCTCAGTGTGCCCTACTACAGGAGGCATCTGCAGTGATTGAGGAACGTTACTCCGACCGCCTCCATGTGTTTACCGACGGTTCGGTGAACGGGGACGGCTCGGCGGCCGCTGCCAGCCTCATTCCTGCACTCCGTGACGAGAGAAAATGCCGCCTTCCCTTCGCTGCGTCATCGACCACTGCAGAACTAGCGGCACTGGACATGGCAGCCGACCAGCTCGCCGAACTCCTTCCAACCGCGGCTGTGGTGTTTTGTGACTCGCGCGCCGCGCTTCTCACCCTCGCGCGGGGCGAGCAGGGCCCCCACATCGCCCAGCGCCTCACGCGCAAGTTTACAGTGATCATTAGAAGCGGCTGTGACGTGCGCTTCCAGTGGGTGCCCTCACACGTTGGATTACGCGGTAACGAGGCTGCCGACGCGCTTGCACGAGACGCCCACGACCCGTCCACACCGGTCACAAACTTCGTGCGCCCCTACGACGTTGCGCGAGCCTGTATCGCACGCCACGTTCGTGCGCTACACCCCGACTCACGTGTGGCTGAGGGGAACACAATTCACCCTCTCCTATCGACGGGAATCAACCGATGAGCCCGTGCTTTCCTCCTGCGTCTGCGCACTGGTTGCAGCCGAACTGCGGAAAGGCTCTTTCGACAGTCGGGAAACGGGAACCCTTCGTGTCCCCAGTGCCGGGCGGACGAGACGATCGCGCACATCCGGCTGCAGTGCCCTGGATACGCCGACCACCGCCGTCAGCTGTTCGCGGCCAACGGCAGGCTAGGGCTCCCCCACGTGAGTCGGGAAGATCTCCTGCTCCCCTGTGCTCATCGCACAACACTCTTGCAGGCGTGCTACGCCCTGTTGGATTTCTTCGGCGACGCCGATCTGTTTACGCGCCTCTGAGGCCCGTATCATACCGCCGCGCGCGGTTTGTTTACATCCCTGCGGCGCTCCCTCCTCGCACAGCCGGGCACCCGTCACGTAATGACGACATCCTTCTCTCCTGCTTAGAGTTGCGACATGTTCTGGGCCCATGGCAAAGCAGCACCTGTGCGCTACGTGCCACGAAAGCGCTGTTGAATTTCTTGCGGGCCACGAGTCTGAACGAAACTTTGTAAACTTGTGTGACTGTATGTGTTATGTGGTTATCACTGTATATATCATAATCGTCACCCAGCACCTGGAGTAGCATGTCAGGCGAACAGCCAGGCAAACATCTCCAGCTTCATTAAAATGTTTATCTCTCTCTCTCTCTCTCCTCCTCTCACGGCGGCCAGCATCGCGGGTCGCCGCTGCCGGTGCTCGCGGAAGCGGAATGACAACTTTTTTTTTTCTCTCCTTCTCTCCTCCTACCTTTTCTTTCGTCCCCCTCCCCCCGCGCAGGGCCGTTGAGGTGACCCCGGTATGGGAGACAGTCACAGCCCTGCGCTTCTCTCTTCCTCCTCTTTAACAACAAGAATCACTCCATTTGTCTTTAGATGAGTGTTGTGTAGAGATGTTTTCTTATCCCTGACTCCGTGTCTGAGGGCCCACGAACCCATTGAGTGTGAGAATGAGTGCGAGGAGTGAAGTTAGTGTGAGGAGGTGAGAAAGGAGGAGAGGGTATCGCATAGCATAGCCATATGTGGCATCAGACAGGCAAAACCTTGTATAGCGCAACCATGTATGGTATAGCTATCTACGGATACTATAAGAGAGCGAGAAAGGGGAGCAAAGTTTAGTAGCAGTGATTGGAGGGTGAGGAGAATGGGAAGGAGGAGAGTACAGGGTAAAACGTAGCATAACCATGCATGGCATCACGTAGGCAAAACTATGTATAGCATAGCCATGATTAGTATCATAGCAACACTTGAACCAGCGCAGCCTGTACCATAGGCGATGAACCTACGCTGCTGCAGTCCGCCGAACCACTTCCTCTCCGCGCTCACGTCAAGACGCCGCCCCACCGCAGCACCTTCGCTAGACACTTCCGCCGTTACCGACGCCGTACGGGGCAAAGTACAGGCCACGAGGCCTGCGCAACGGGCCATGGAATACCAACCTTTGAAGCACCCCTAACAGACGGCCACACCTACCGCAGCTGCAAGTACCGCCAGATGGGACTACGTGGCGTCGCCGTCAACGCGCTACGTCCGTAGCTTGGTCAATCGCGACGCGACATCGCCGACTTCCTTGCCGACACTGATTGAAGTCCTCGACGTTCGTCGCGTTCGCCGTCGACAGGACGCCACCTGTTCCCTCAGCGACGACCATACACTGGGAAAACCCAGGGCCAGTCGGTTAATTTTTATCCAGAAAACTGGAAAATTATGAAGCTTGCAATAAACCGCACAAGGCTTGAATCAGCGAAACTGGACAATTCTGCAGGGTAATCCGGTTGCTCCTGGGTTGTTGCTAGGCTTTAGCTACGTTAGTCACGACATGCATGACCAAACTCCAGAACCCAGCGTTCACAACTCTTATATACCTAGGGCACGTCGCCATTGTCTTAGGGATTCCATCGCTTCGGGCTCTCCTCGCAGCCGCCGTTGCATTTCCCTTGTATTGCAGCTTCGCACTTGTCGTATCAAGTCTTTTTATCTTTTTATGTCTTTATTCCCGTTATTTTTTCTCTTTCTTTCTTTTTTTATATTTTGCTCGCTTAGTGAACCAGTGGTGAGTACGCGATTTCCTCTTTCACAGCCTCCTCCTCACCACAGCTCTCCTCCTGGCGCTCACTTTCCTTTCCCACCCTCTCGCTACAATATATTATACAAGGCTGTGCTATGCTCTAACAGCGCGCTTGGATAGCCGAGTGCCTAGGACGCTTGCCTTCGGATTGAGAGTACGCTGGTTTGAATCCCGCCTCGCGAACAAATTTCTTTCGGCAAGAATATTTCTCTTTCGCTTTCGTTATTCCCTTCCTTCCGTCTGTCTGTTTGTTTGTTTTGTTCTGTCTTCCTCTCTCTTCCTGCACTAGTTCTCAGGGGTATTATAGGCCATGCCGTAGCGGTGAGTTGTGGGACCTGTCCACATTTTGTGCCACATACGTGTTATTAATGATGATAGTTTTCTGATAGGCGACACATTACGGCTACCTTAAAAGGGCCCTGCGACGCTTTTACGACAGTCTTGTTTAGCGCTGGAATGAGTGAAGTAATAAATTATATGGACATTCTCGGCATATTTTCGCCGTCGCCGTAGCCATCTTGTTCCGGATATGTAAATGTATGTATACATATAACTAAAATAAAGCAGTACGAAAAATTCCGAAGCACCCGACAGGGCATTCGAACCAGCCACCCATCGCTCCCAGTACGCTGCGTTAGCGTGCTCCGGCGAAATAATGGTGAGCCATTTATATACACCATCTACCGCTGGTAGCACGCAGACCTCTGAGGAGCTTGAGCGTGTTTTCTGTCAGGCAATGCTCCTACATTTTCTTTTAATTTAAAAACTGCCCTTCAGATGCACGCGACAAAGTGGCCCTTTTCTATACCCACTCGTGATGTGGAACAAACGAAAGAGCACGGGGTACACCTTCCGTCAGACGCCCCCGTGTGTCAGGAGACGCCTTGGAGTCACTTCACGTGCAGCAGTTCTGCTGGCATGCTGGCCAAAAATACTGCTGACCACGCCTTACAATCAACGTCGCCCGTTATGTGACGATATGCCTGGAATGTCGCCGACGCAGGACACTGCCGACAAGGCCAGCGGGATCTCTTTCACCTATCGATCCACCTCTCAACCCTTCAAGCAGATCGGTGTGTACTTGCTGGGTCATTTCCGATGCCAACGTCCGCTGACAAGTGAATTGTCGTAGCTGCGGACTACCACACCCACTACGCTGAAACCAGGGTCCTGCCTAAAGGTAGTGCCACTGAGGTAGCGCTATTCTTCCTCGAGACCACCCTATTGCGCCACGGTGCCCAGAAGTCCTTATCATCGACAGTGGTTCGGCTTTTACGGCAGGCCTAACTCAAGTGATTTTGAAATAAGGCCAGACAGCTCAACGGACGACAACTGTTTACCACCCGCTGACGAATGGCGCCACTGAGCGTCTGAATAAAACCCCCTTCCACATGTTGGCAATGTACACCGACGTCGAACACAAGAATTGGGACGCTGACTTTCCGTGTGTAACTTTCACCTAGAGCACGGCTGTACAAGAGACCACACAGATGTCACATTTCAAGCTGGTTTGCGGAATGAGCCCAAGAACGACGCTCGACGCCATGATAGTCAGCGTCACTGACGAAGAAAACCTCGCCGTTCGCCGTCTGCCTTCATCGCGCCGAAGAAGCCAGACAACTCTCCTGTCGGCGCACCAAGTGCCAGTAAACGACCGGCAGCCATCGCTGCAACAATCGACGAAGCCACGTAGATTACTAGCGGGGGGATCGTGTTTGGGCCTTGACGCTGATACGACGGCGTGGACTCGGCGAGAAACTGTGGTGATACTTCGGAACCTCCAAGGTGCTTCGGCGTCTAGGTGCTATGGAATATGAGGTCCTACCGGACGGCATCACGAACTCTGAACGACGCCGCGCATGTCCTGAAATCCGCTTCGTGCGCCTTAAGCTGTTTTTACGCGCTGGCGAACCAGAGGACTCAACTTCTTGCTTTCTTTATTATTTTCTTTTTTTTGCGCAGGTATTTTTTTTTCGCATCAATGTTGCGTTTTAAGCATCGAGTTGATGTTTTTTTCAGAGGAGGGCTGCGGCCCGTGTGCTTCTTTTCTAATTTCATGTAACGGACCCGTTACACGCGTTGCCTTGCGAGTGCCATGCCGGGATTGCTGATTATTTTAGATTTTTCTGATAAGGTTGAGCGCGAAACGTGATCTTTTGAGTGTATGCTGGAACTACAGCGGCCACCAACGATAAGGCTGGAATTTTCGAAACCATATGCGTAAATGTCGACGTGTCTTACCGCTGATGAGATTACCTGACGCCGTGGAATGTTCTCGCCGCTATTAGTGTACATTGTGAATCGCTTGTACCTTGACCTTTCATTTTCCGGGTACAAGCTCGCCCAATAAAGTATTGTGTATTTCCAGTCTTGCTGCAGCCTTCTTCACCTCATGATAATATGCTGGATATGCGAACGTTTTCTATCTGTGCTCACAAACGTTGAATTAATGTTGGAAAAAATGAAGGAAAGAGCACAGGGCCTAATACGCACCTGTGAGGGGTGATAACTTGCAGAGTAACGGCAAGGCGAAATTTTCCCGTTTCCCAGAGGACAGTCACCGTGTATGTTGTGTGCTTATCTACGCTTGTGTCTGTTTCTGCGACCCAATCATTTTACGCCGTGCAGCTGTTCTTTGGGAAGCAGAGCTGTGCTCCGAAAATACGCAGAACAATAGACCATTGATTATCAGTCAGTTCAATCTGTTTTGAAGTGCAGTATGCGTGACGTCAGTTTTGGAAACAAGCGCATAAACAAGCGGGGTCAAAATGGACAATGGAACTAGGCGCTGAAGGAGAACACGAGAGACATGACTGAGGAAGTAACTCATGCATCTCAAGTGTATCTCCAGGGCCCTTAAGGCGTTTTTCGCTCCGTGGCTGTTGGTCCTGGATATCGTAGAACTAATAGCGATAAGTGAAACGTCAAACCTGCATCACTTAACACTGAGTAGTAACATTTTTCTACGCACATAGCGCGTAATCATTGGTTATTATCAAATTTGCCCGAAACGATCATGTAGATCAACGTGTTTATTCCTTACAATGAATATTTCGATACATTGCTCGCCCAATCGACCTATGGAAACCTTACCTTTAGTTCTTTTAACAGCCTTCTTTTCCCAGCCTATCGATGCTCCGAAGTTCGAAAAGCTCACAGTGCGCATTATGACCAGAGGAAGATTCGGAAAAACTCAAGCTTGAAAAATAGGTTTCGTATTTTGGGACACACGTTAGACAGGCACAAACGCCGATCTCAATCGTCGTAGCTGTCACCTCCCCGGGGTAAGGGCCGGCTGCCGCCGCGGCTGCGGTCGCTTCTGCGGACAGCCGCCGTCGGCGTCACACCCGCTGGAGGTGGTAATCACGAGCGACGAGTTGGCCGACCAGCTTCTGGCCATCCGGCAAGCCAAACATGCCGCGCGTGTCTGAGGACTTGGAGCCTAGGCGCAGGCACCGCCATCGTAATCGGCGGAGGGTGGCGGGGGGCAGGGGTAAATCTTTTCATCATCCCGCCTTGCCCGAACGAAACTTGCCGGACCTGTTTTAAGTGCAGTTTATTGATCCCTTTTTTCATGCGGCAACTGAAACAGATATGGCTAAGTAACATATTTCCAATTTCATTTCAATGATTGCTGCAAAGCTCTTACGCAGTAATATATTTTATGAAGAGCTGCCCTGTGCTCGCCACGTTTACATTAACACGCTTTCCACAAGCAGTCTGGCTCCTTCTCAGTCAAACGATATCCGTACCACTTTCATCACTAGTGCATTCGTGAGTGGAGAAATAAGCGTATTTTCGCGGTCCAAGCGTTTCTTTATTTTAGGTGCAAGAAAAGTGGGTCGAATGAAGCACAATAAGTTACATTACTTTATTTAAACACATTTAACTGGTTAACTGGTAGCTTCTACTACATCGCGATTGTAACTCCTTTTGTTTGTGTCATAGCAACCGCATCTTGAACTTTGTGCTAATCGCGAGATACTTGGCAGCCTCTAAAATTGCAGACACATATAGGAAGACACAGTGATACTCGCGCCGTCGTTCAGTGTAGTCTTAGCCACAGCCTAATGTTCAGTGCCACAGAAGTGTCAATTAGGGATGGGATTGATTTCTGCGTCCGCCCCCGCGAATACCGCACACTTTGTCACCTTATATTAGTTTAAATTAGGTTATATTAGGTTATCACCTTATATTATGGTAAACTATATCCAGATACGCAATATTGTCACGTGATGTGACGGTTAAGAAGGCTGTGGCGAGACTGGGAACTAACCAGCTATTTATTTGAGCGAATTTGTGCCCGAGAAATGAAATATTAACGTGCAGGCAATTCATGCTCCACACTGATAGCGGTGAACTGAGCGTTGGCCGTCAGCAATCTGGTATTATTGTGAGAAACTCCGTGAATCCAGAGCATAGGCCTCTGCCATGTTTCCCATAGTGAATACATCTACAATCAACCATCCAACGGCATTGTGCGCACTTATATTCCTGCACACGCTAAATGTTGTCCATATAACTGATCGGCTGTCGTGCCTCTGGATATCGATACGATGGCGGCAAATCATTAGTTGTTTTTACTTTGATCCGTTGTTGCTGGGAAGCCTGTCTATCGTCGAATTTTTGCGCCACCTCTCGAAGATAATAGTGATCCTTAAACACATTTATCACAGTTGCCTTTGTGGAAGATTGTTGGTCTATCTACCAACTCAATCAGCACTCATTGAAAGACCAGCTTGAATTATAGTGCCAACATCGGCATGCTGTCACTAACAAGACACGGTCTGTCTGCAGACACCTCCGTATTTTCTTAAATTCCTACAAGTATTCGAGTTAGAAGTAAAGAAATCTTCGTGGAGAGAAAGCCACCGGCATATATCGGATTCCTGCACCGCTGTCTATTTCACCACTTATTCAGAATTTTTATGTTATCATTCGTGCGCCCCGACCAATGTCATTACGCTCTAACATGAATGACGTATGAACTGTATCTATCGTATGATTTATCAACTATTTAAATGATCTAGGAAGCACATTTCCCTAGCAGCAAGTTCACCGGAAAGCCGCTCGTCTAGGTGAAGATCCCCTGAGGATGCAGAAGTCTGTCGTCAATGATGACGTCTTTATTTCGGAGAAATCAGTACGGAATTTCATTTCACCATCGCTTTGCCCTATGAGGAATGCACAAGTTTCCTTTAAAGAAAAAGTAACTTTGCATGTTTCCTATACGTAGAGCACGCTGCATTCCTAAAACGTAGATTAAAAGAATCAGCACAGGCGTCTATCGCAGGAAATACACTTGCAAATGAAGCAATTCTGACATGAATTGCGTCTGTCGATCTTCTGAAAGTTGGCACCAGCACTTGTGAATGCGATAGCACTATGCCGGCCATATTTTAACCAATTCTGTCTCATCGCGAAGCATTAAACGAAGATACGCTTGCTGGTAAATGGAATGTAAAAGCAGTCCAAACATACAAGAATGGGAAAGGTTGATGGCAGTATGGTTTCACGCCGCTACTTTCCAAGACGACCAATTTTGAAGACGCCCTACGCTTAACAGCGCCGGCACGTGTAGTCGGTTCACCCTCTCATGGTGGACGCACAATTCAGGAGGATTGCTTGTTCAGGGTATTCTATCCATAAATGGCGTCTGTCTTATAGCGCCGTCGTTTAGAGTGCAGCTGGGTGCTCTGGAGTTGACTTGTTGTCCTGAGCTCTTTGTTCCACTGTATCCCCCAACAGTTGTCTCTATTTGCTTGCTATAAACTTCAGTGATGATTGATTCTTCGATAGCGAAGTGTGGCGCTGTTTGGCGCTCTCGTAACTTTTGCCCATCAGGCTTAATAATGCTACCTTATTGGCTGGGCGTAGTCTACCAGACCTTGAAATACACAGCTCTGTAGAACATGACAATGTTCAAAAGAAGGCCTCATGTGTAAGAAAAAAAGCATACACGACCATGTTTCTCTCCTTTGAAAAAACAAAATTGCAAGGAAGTCTTCACTATTAGAGGGTTAGTCTTTTCGATTTCATGAGAAAAATCATTCGGCAGATCCCACGTACCGTGGGAATCGATGTTATGCGAAGCATGCGCTGGATGTTGACAATTGCCTAATTTTTCACTTTGAGCGAAACGTTACGGAATGATGCCAGATGAATATGGAAGTGCTATGCGCACACTCTTATGTTGAAGAGTCCCATGTGTATTATATAACCCGTGTTTACAGTTGCGTAACGATGCCAACAGCAACATGGGTGTTACCAACACAAGATGCGGTAAGCTGATTTGCTGATATTCTTGAATACTGGATAGCGCGAATCCGAGCAGGGCAAATAAGAAACACAGATGCACTGGACAGGCGTTACTCGCCACTAAGCTTCAATACGGAAAGTCTCCCTAAATATCAAATCAAATCAAATCAAATCTTTATTTCAACCGTGTACTTTACAGATGGAGGACAACGGAAAAAAAGCTGCCTATAGGCGGCTTGACTAGTCCGTAGCCCATAATGTATGGCGTGTGGCCAACAGGAAAGAAAAACAGTCACTTAACAAGTCAAAACATATTATCAGTGCAAAATAAAAGTAATACACAACAGCCTGAAAAAATGCAAAGAAAAAAAATACAATACAATACAACGCCAGGATAAACAATATTAGCTTTGTTCTACAAACATCGCTCTAAGTTTTGCGAAGGAACAACCAAACAAATCATAATTAATTAACTGAAATATGGTTTAGCAACGATGGTAAAGAATAACACAAAAGCTCTATGCCAGTATTCAAACGGGGTGTGACAACATCCCAATGCTCTCTGTGTCTTGTTTTATAGCAATGCTCATTTTTTTCCAATGTGCTAGGGTATCTAAATTACGTATATTATTTCTCACTTCATATTTAAATCTAGAACTCAGCCGATAATAGTATAGTTTATGGGCAGTTATAACACGAGTTTTATGGAAGAAGCCTGTGGTTGTTGCATTATACTCAGCATTGTAAACATTACGTTTACGATGCGTTGTCCGCCGCCGCCGCCGCCGCCGGTGCCACCGCTGCCGCTGTCGCCGCCACCGCTGCCGGTGTCAGTAACCACTATCGCTCGAAATAAGAAAAAAAAACTAAATAAGAAAAGCTTTCCAGGTTGCACTTCTATAGGTTGCCAAGGAAGCCCATAAGGCTCCGATGATGCATTTCCTCAGGGTCTCAGTAAAGTTCTTTCCCTGTCTCTCTCTTTCTCACGTTGACCTATGTTATATAGCGTGGTGTGAGAGTAAAATAATGGCCGGACGTCACACGATGTGAACTGTGGTACGTTTAGAGCTGCCAACCTATTACAAATGGCTCAGCCATTATTCTTCATCGTCATCAACCGTCACATCAACCAGCTGCGCGTAATGCCTTCCATGTGGTAGCTCGTTTCTCCGAAGAATGACGAATCATGTCATAGTGGGTGCTTCCCACCTTCACAAAAATTATGATTTGTGGCGTAGTGGGTACGTTGCTAGTTTACTTGTATTAGTAGCCAAAAGAGAGTTTAAAACGGGGCCTAGAAATACCGCTCTTCTAGCTTTCGCAGTGACTGCGCTGCGCTTTCCGCGCAGGCCTGGCGTTTCTTTTTCTAATTTCGTTATTTTTCTTATTTCGAGCGATAGTGATTACGGACACCGGCGGTGGCGGCGGCGGCGGGCAACTACGGCGCCAAAAACGGCCCTTGTTTGTATCTCGTAACAGCTTTTCCTGTAAAATACTCGTCAGTTCCGCACACCATTCAGGCCTGGATCGTAGCCCGATGCCTTTGTAGCCGTACCATGCTTTGGCGGCATCGCGAAGGTGATCGATGGCCATCGACAATTTTTGCTGATCAGTCCAGGCCTCGCGAGCTCCGACAGCATAGATGGTCGCCACCCACTTTTCGGCGTCGTCCAGAAATCTGCGAAATACCGGTAGTTTGCAGGGAGCCGGGGATGGCGGGACGGCGGCTGATTCCGGAGTGTGCCCACGCCAAGCAGCGCAATTGCTCTGACAGCTGCGTGAGGGAATGCCGTAGCTCGCGGTGGTTCTCGCATGAGCAGGCCTCAAGTTTTTGTGAAGCGATCACTGCCAATACAGCATTCATTGCGCACAATGTTGGCAAAGGGCAGGACTCAGTTTGGAGCTGGACGCTATTAAGGCTTTAGTCGCCATGCGGAGTTGCGCGATGGTATGCACCAGCTCCGCAGGTCTGTCGGGTGATCCGCATGTAGAGCCAAGGCCGGCATTTGAGGAAGACACAGCGACTCCAGTAATCATGGTGGTACAATCCATGGCGGTACAATGCATGGCGGTACAATGCATGGCCAATGACGCGTGGACGGCATCTTTTGCAAACTCAGATCTGGTCAAAGTCCTGGACACGGGATCCATGCTATCGGCAGCGTCAATGGCAATCCCCGACAAGCTGAACTCCTCTGATGTCGTGCCGTGAAGTGGTACTGCGGCGTCAGTGAAGGGAGCTTGAGCCACCGAGGAGGCCTGGACGCCGTCCACGGACGGTGCCTGAAGCGCCGTCAGGTAGACAGGTGTCTAGGAGGCATGTACGCCGGCCCTAGGCGAGAGGAGCCCCTGCGCATTGTTGGCGCGAAGTAGCACGTCGCCGGACAAGTAGTTCCCTGAAACCACAATGGAGGCCTCGACGCCGTCCACTGGTGGCGGGATGGATACTTGCCGCGGTGGTCTACTTGCGGGCTTCATCAGCGAGGAAGCGTGACGGCGTTCCTCAGGAAGGCGCGTTACCTCAAGCTAACCCTTATGAAAATGACAGTTGATTTTCCATTACCGGAGTATGATCGAATTGATGACTTTATTGAATATCAATGATTCCGCAATACTCATCGACTTGCTTCAATACTTCGTCAACAACATTTCTGTTGAGCCGTTCGCAATAGAAATGTCATTGACTCACTTCTATCGAAATATCATGGACGGAATACTTCCTCAATAGTATTTCTGTTGAGCAATTTGCAATAAATATTTCATTGACTCAGTTCAATCGAAATACCATTGAGGGAATATTTCCTTAACAATATTTCTGTTGAGCAATTTGCAATAAATATTTTAAAAAATACTATTGGAAATACCATTCATAATAAAATTCGTAAACAATATTTCTCTTGAGCACTTTGCAATAAAAATTTCATTGACGCAAGTATTTGGAAACACACTTGAGGAAATATTTGGTCAGTATTTTTGTTGAGTAGTTTGCAATAAAAATGCCCTTGACGCAGTTATATCGATGTATCATCGAGGCGTTATTCACTGCCGATGGAGCCGTCGTGCGACTTAAAGTAGTTCACGCGCCACTGACCCCTTCTAAAAGCCCCATTTATTTCACTTAGTACAATCGATACCTCTAGAATCTTAATACTGTAGGTCAGTCCGACATACACACACGCAATTTTCGTAAGTACGCCCTTTAATTTCTCCAACCATATGTGCACCGGACGTACAGATCTTCCTCGCACCCTTACCTTGGAAACTTTACGTTTCTTTTGTGAACATTCGTCGCAGTTCGCTCTTCTCGACCGATCCTTTATTGTAAAACCACGGCCGCGGTGGAGGCGCGCGCTCGCTCCGCCCCACCGTTCCCCCCTGATTTGCCCTGTCGTTCTCATCGCTATTTACCACTAATGTCTTATTTACCCATCTGAGAACAGTTTTTGTGTATGCACGGGTTCTTTGACTCTAACCCTCCTGGGATCAATGATGCTCTAAAAACGCATCGAAACTTGTAAATTTTGTCTTGTATTTGTAGATCGCACCTTTAGCGAACACAGCAACTCACAAAAGAAACTAAAATAACTTCAAGGACTGTATGTCCTTTCCGCCTTTGTTTCTCCATTGCCAAGAACAACGTATTCCGTGGAATACTGCAATGCGCAATGTCGAAGCAGGACAATGGTCACGCTGATCGCAGGAATACAGCCTTTTTCAAGACATAAATAGCAGGATTCCGTGCAGTATTTTCTGTTTCTGTTAATATTCAGTATACACAGTACGTTGACTTTCTTTTCGAATATAAACGAACTTGCCCAGAAACGAAGTTTGTTAAACTACTATTTTGTCAATGAGCTGTGGCCTTTCAACAAATAAATATTTCAGTATGGTTCACACCTTTGACATAGAAGGTATTCATAAAGCACAGCGTGCTTTTCCTTCTTGCCCTCTTTTGCATTTAACTGGGGAATGCAAAATGCTGGTCATGCACTGCAGTTATACCCATACAGAACTAATAAAATAATTTCATCGTGACGTGTGCAAGGTTTGTTATATTTTTCTCGTGGATCTTTTAATTATAGGTGCCCTCTCCTTCTGTCGCAGGCTTCATCAGTCACAAATCGCTGGGCACGAATGTAAAGAACACCTTGGCCCGACTTCTGTCGAGGGAACCGAAGTTGCCTGAAGAGATGAAGATGTGTGGTGCTACCAACAGTGAACGACTGTGATTTTATAATGTGCAAGTGCATGAACATGAACATGAACATGAACAATCGCGTTACGATAATTTAACACTAAGTGCATTCACTAGTCAAGTGTTGCAATATTGTAATATGTAAGTTTATGCACAGTTGCATTAAGTGAGCGCTCGATAAAGCTTCAAGTTTGTAATCACATATTTTGGTGGTATTCATAGGTCACATATCCCACATTAAATTGTGATCTTCTCCTTTACTGAGGGTGCATGCATGTCCTTGAAACATTTTAAAACGCTTGAAAAATGAAAAGTACATTTTCAAAGCACTGAAACCCTTGAAAACCCTTGGAATTTCTTAGCATATAGTGTCCAATATTGACAATACTAATTGCTTTCTGTGCGGGGTAAACATTTGTCTAGCAAACTCAGGGAACATGTCGTGCTCAGTGATGATTCCGCTACTGTGTTTACCTTGCTTGCATCACTGCTTGACCGATCATTCATTTCGTTTCCGCAACTGTCGGTCCACCTTCTCCCCCTTTCTTTTGATTTGGCTCCTTGGGACTCGACTTCACTTCCAGCGCTTATGCGTGTTTCTCCTCTTCTGTAGCAGGCTCACTGCGTGTGATAGATCTTCTAGCTCAACAAACATCCAAATCCAATAATGCAGGCAAAATGTGAAAAAAAGGTTGATGCTTTGTGCTAGAAAGCAACTACTTCTGACTAAAGCTGATGGCATTGCTGCTCATGTTTAGAGACTGACTTTCATGTAGTGCTTGTTATTGCTCTTCTGTGTAAGCAAGAACCTTGACTTTATATGTAGAGGATATTTGCTAAGTTGGTTGCTATACTGGCATCAATCCAATTCGCACCTCACTCAATTATTATCAAAGCCCAAAAACAGGAGAAGCATGATGACTGCATGCAGTCAAAAATGTATTCAACGATCAACTTATAAAAATGGGGAATAGAATTTTGAAGCGGTCATTACCATTTTGTTGTTTAGCAGGTCAGTACTCGTGAAAAATAGAAGCGTCGTACATCACCGTCATAAAACTGAACAGTTTCTTAATGCTTGAAAAAGTGAGACTGGGGAACTGAACAAGATTACTTATCTAATATAAAAGATGTCCCAGCAGCTGCATTAATGCTGTGAATTTGTGCATAGTAGGAAGCTAATGTGATCAGGTAGAGTGTCGGACGCATTATCTCAAGGTTGTAGATTTGGTCCCTATCAGCAGCAAATTGATTTTTCATCCTTTTTAATTCCTTTTCATTTATGTCATAATTACTACTCTACAGTTAAAACCTACAAATTATGACCTTCATACTTTCCTTGGCTTCATTGTCTCTTGGTTCTCACTTGGCTAAATACATATTTTTGTATTTCAAATGCATAAAGCTGCCTGTAATGTTTTGAAAAATTTGTTAGAGCAGAGAATTGATACTTGTGATGCTGCCTTCCATCCTCCAAGAACCTTCTATAGGAATCCTTGAAGATCCTTGAATTTGGGCTTTGAAACCAGTATGAGCCCTGTTCACTTCTTCTGCACATTTCTTCCCGATGTGTGTGCGCCTTGTCAGCAGTGTTTATGTGCATTTTTTTAGGTTCTGACACCTATAGTTGTTTAAACTTTATTTGTTCAAGTGGTGCTTTGCATAGTGTTTAACTTATTTTGTCGACTTGAATGCGGTTTGCACATTACAGTGGGAAGTTCTCGCTATGTCAAACCACAAATATTTAGAAACTTGAACACAAGTTGTTGCTTAAAAATAAATATTTTACTTAGAAAACTTTTCTCTTCTTTTTTCCCAAGTTACACGGAAACTCAGCTAGTGTCCATAAAAACAAGCTAATAGCGGAGAACAGAAGTTCATGGCAGTGTTAATGTGTTGCGGCTTGGCATGTGCCTTGGTGTCGCCAACCTCGGGGGCAAGTATAAGTGTCGTTTACTCACAGGTGTTTGCACCCTGCAAACACAACCTGAATGGACAAAGGGAGCCATGTACACTGCTAAAATATGACCTGTGTGAATATCTGTTGGTAGAGGAGACTGGTATATAACATTGGCTGTGATAGACTTCGAGTTATAATACCATTTGAGTAAGTTTTAAACATTACCTCAATAGCTGCACCTTACAGCGTGTGAAAAACAAGCAGTGCATTCATAAACGATGATGCTAAACGTTTTATTCCAACAGGGAGGAATCTGAAGCTATTTCGCATAATTGAGATTATTGTTGCTTTGAAAGAATGGCCAATTGAAAATGTAGGCACTTATGTACTGCAGGCTTAAGGTGATCTAGCTAGGCCTGCAGTACACATGTACTTGCACTTACATTTGACCGTTTTCCCAAATCAAGAATGATCTCAGAACGTTTTCAATACTGGTCAAAAGCTTGCCCAACGGTTTTTCTATTGATTCACAACGCATTTTCAATTTACGTTTCTTTTTCTATGAGCGTCACCCATGCTTCACTGACCTTTCAGTGTTGAATGTTAAAACCCAATCAACAACGCTTCAATTTGACGTTCACCGTTTTTTCAACGATAAATCAATATTGGTTTGTTTAATTGTTGTTCAGTTGAAAGTCGTGGGCAAATTTTCAATACTAGTCAACAGCTTGCTCAACGGTTTTTATATTGATCCACAACGTATTTTCAATTGACGTTTCTTTTCCTTTCAATGATAAATCGATGTTGATTTGCTTAATGGTCGTTCAATTGAAAGTTGTGGGCCAATTTTCAATACTGGTCAGTAGTTTCTCAACGATTTTCCTGTTGACCCATAATATATTTTCAGTGCCATCTGTTGACATTGCTCAATAACTTCTCTATTTTTTTTTTTCAATAAAAACGTTTGTCAGGAAACAGCTGGGGTTCCAATGCCTTTCGACGACTGCGCGATTGTAAAGGCAGGAAAAAGAGACAATGCCCGTACGCAAGGCCGGCTGTTCTGTTCTGCAGCTTTGTCGTTGTCTTCCTCCGCTTGCCTAGCGCACGACCTTGCGCGAGCAAGCATGCTTCCTTACAATATATTTACGCTTCACCGCATAACGTTTCATAAATGGCGGTGGACCTCAATGTGGGGTCCTCTATCGCCACAAGTTTATCTAGAAGATAGCTATTTATATATATTTATACATATAAATAGCTATATATTTTATATTATATATATATATATATATATATATATATATATATATATATATATATATATATATATATATATATATATATATATATATATATATACATATATATATATATATATATATATATATATATGTGACGTAAGGAAGGAATGGCTGGTAGAAGCCGACGAAGAAGAGGTGGCGCGTGAATAGAATAATAAAGGTATGGCGTCTGTGCCGCTGGACGTCTCCCATTCATAGCGCCACACAAGTCGACAGGATGGAGACCTGGCAGCCAACTCATCATCCGCACATCACCAGCAAAGCCCTCAGCAAGACACCTTGACCGCATGCAGATCACAGAAGCGGATACCCAACTGTGACTAGCATCATGACAGAACCATCGACTGACCTTGACATCCCCAAGTACACCGGATCAGCGGACGATGGACCCGTAGAGGACTGGTTCTACCTCTTCGAACGCGACGCTACCGCTGCATCATGGTCGGAACTGGAGATGGTCGCCAACTTCAACGACTACATCACTGGTGAGGCATTCAGATTTTACCTGACACACATCTTCGAAAACGACGAATCTTGGAAAAAAAATCAAAGAAGAAATGATCATTCGATTTAAAGAATATAGTGAAGACTCGGCTATAACCCGCCATCCGGATACATTCGAACTCAGTCGTCACAGCCACAGGGAGTCCGCACGCATTCGAACGCCGAGTGTGAATTCACCATCCTCAGCATGCAAAGTAAAGCCTCAGCTCTCTGAAATGCATTCAAGCCATTTTCGCAAAAGACCCAACCTTCCACCAGGTTTGCCATCTGCGCAAAGATCGCCATCTCCAGCCTCTCCACTCTGCTACAAAAATCAAGCCAATATTCAACTACCCGATGGGCTTCACTACTCGTCTGGCATACGTGTACCACCACCTGGTTTTACGTCAAGTGGCTCTTCAGTTGCTTGTAACTCCCACGGCACGCCTCACGAAGTCGACACGTACGCGACACACCAGTTAAAGTATCCGGAAAGTACCCTGCCAAGCCACTGCCCTTCCGCAGGAGTACATGCTTCAGGAGGACTTAGCTCGGTAGTGCCGCAAAGTGACACGCATTCACCACTGACTAAACTTTTACTGCCTGATAAACAACACAACAGCCCACCATGCACCAGCTACCCAGTGGACATCACACAAACCTACGAAGAAAACCAGACTATTGTACCGAAAGGGGCTCCACTTAAGCAATTTCCTGAGCAACATCAGCCAAGCCAGTACATGCAAGTTCACCAACTCCAACGACAACAACCGATCCTCCGACAAGCACAACAACCAACGAAAACTTCATCCGAAGAACGATCACGGCTGAAAAAACGACGTCGAAAAGAAAGCATTTTAAAGCAAAGACAAATTCATGATGTAGGGCATCCTCGCACACAGAAACGCCGTCAGAGACTCCTTCACCACCAGCGATCAAGACTGCGCCTACGACCAAAACAACTAAGAGAACAGAGCAGAAGAAGACGAAAAAGACACGAAACCACCCCTTGTACTACGCAGGAACAGAATCATCGCTCAATCAGCCTTGGTCAACGAGCACGCAGACTAGAATCGAGGCGTGTGTACCACTCACGGCAGAGAATGCGACGCCTACGAAGTCCGAGCTACCGTTCCTACAAGGCCTTCCAACATCGTTCATTCCTCATGAGAAAGCAAGCTATGTCA
Organism: Rhipicephalus sanguineus; assembly: GCF_013339695.2. Taxonomy (NCBI): domain Eukaryota; kingdom Metazoa; phylum Arthropoda; class Arachnida; order Ixodida; family Ixodidae; genus Rhipicephalus; species Rhipicephalus sanguineus. The sequence goes on from NC_051183.1 coordinate 88,368,646, forward strand.
TCAGCACTTTCCACGCCCAGGGTGTGCTTATGCTTTCCTGAACGCAACAGCCAGCCTCGCCCACCAGAGCTCCCCTACATGTCACCGGACTGCTGCCCTCTTCTGTGAAGTCTTTTGTGCAAGTTAACGGAACTTCATTGTGAAAAGGAACTACTGCGCATTTCGACATTTTTGACTTATAAGACTGTTTGTTCATGCTTTGTTGTTTCTAACTCGCGCATTCTTTCGGGGGGAGGGGGAATCCTGTGACGTAAGGAAGGAATGGCTGGTAGAAGCCGACGAAGAAGAGGTGGCGCGTGAATAGAATAATAAAGGTATGGCGTCTGTGCCGCTGGACGTCTCCCATTCATAGCGTCACATATATATATGTGTGTGTGTGTGTGTGTGTGTAAGGTAGGAACTCGAGGCCACCAGTGCCGAACCCTACAGTCTATGCGTTACCTGGGAAACGCTTGCCCAATGAAGAATATTACACCACCATTAAGAATATCCCGCCGGCCACCAAGCGCGTTCCAAGCTTCTGGCGCGTTTTCCGCAATGCTGGCCAAATTACCCAACGTAAGCTAGCGTATTGAGGCACTTGGAACACACACATCCAAAATTAACTTTGCACGCGACCGACCATGAACGCGATGGCCGAAATAAATACGTACATTTATTCAAGCGGAGCTTGAATTTACTGAGCTGTATAGCTGGTGGTGGTGTTCCAGAAAATCCTCGTACACCCCAGCTGGGGCGCACCAACAAACACGTAATCAAATGTATTTAAATTTTATTTCCTGATTGCGGGGAGATCAGTAACGTTGAACATATGCTCTGGCGGTGCCCCTCTTTACGGCGCCTATGTCGGCTCACAGAACAGGACTGGGACTCTGCCTTACGAAGTTCAGAGTTTTTACCACAACTACGGGCTGTCCAGAGAGCCCATGGTGCGGCGGTGATGCTAGGCCTCCCCGTCCCCACGTGGGAGCGGCCCGCGGCGTTGCTCTAAGAGTAGCGTTTCCCAGGACCCAATAAAGTTTTATGTCTGTCCGGGGCTGGCGTTTGAACCCGGAGCCCCCCGGTTCAAAAGCGAGTGCCTTGATGACTAGGCCACCTGCCCATGCTTGCCCATTGTGAACTGCAGCATACGAATGCGTCTAACCGACGCTGCAAAAACAATTGTGAAGGAGTACACTTGCTTTGGGCGCTTCATGCAAGTATTTCGTGTTGGCGGACTAAAACATATCTCCTATACTCGTTGTGAGGTTGATATAACCAATCGCACATTTCAGCAGAATTCTGACGACGAGAAAATTGAATTACAATCCTACGTTTTCTTGATAGCGAGATGGCCCATTCGTTGGGCCATTCTGCAGGCTGCACGGAACATCGCAGACAGCATGCCAGTTCAGCCCCAAAACAGCGCTGCCAGGACGACGCGACGGCTACCTATAACGAAAGAAAAAACAAACAAAGAAAGAGGGAAAGAAAGCCGCATGCCAGGCACGTCCACACTAAGGCTGGCTTTCCCCCCATTTAGTGATTGTGGAATAGCTCCCGATTTTTTAAGTGGAAAGCAGTTATTGGGCCCTGCTTGCTGTGCGTAGATGTCATGTGGCGTGCTCATGCTCACGATGAGGTGTTCTATACAGGCCTAAAACAAGGCGAGTAATCCTCAAAACCAGGGTAAATTGAACGAACATAATCTAAAATATTATTTTTAACAGCAATAACCAAGAATTAGTCACAATACTTAACTTGAAATTGTTTAAAACGCACCAACGTCCGACTGACGCCAGAGCCGCGCAAGGGAGGGCGCCACCGCCTCGCCGACCGGGCAGTTCCTCTTCCTACCGGTACTTCGCAGGTGCTTCTTCGCTACATTTGAAAGAGAACACAACATGACGGAACGCGCCACAGACGACACGTATCTCATGTGCCGTGACAAGCAGGAACTCCATGATGCTCAGCAAAATGTAGCGTGCCTGTGGCGCACCGAATTTGCAAATCTCCCTAATAAGGTCCTCCTTGTGCAAGAGAAACTGTACATGCTTACCTAAATCACTAATGGCATCGGCGGACGCCCATGATAGCATTTCCTTCTTTGTATGAGTGTGATGAAGTAGAACTTGCGTCAACTACTGCCCAGTAGGACAATTTATTTTTCGGAATTTCAAAACCGTCATTTACCTTTATTCTTCTAGAACTGTACCATTCGTGCACCACAATAAGACAAAAGTTATGTACCAATGCATTGACCCTCCATTACTCGTATCCCTACCTCGTCGCAATCTAATGCCCCGAAGAGAGATATAAAACGTTTTATAAAAAATATGCAAATCAAGCATGTGGGAGGGAACCCTAGCCCAGGGCCCTATGATCAGGGGGAGGTTACTCCGTATACCTCCCATAGGACGCCCTAATTCATGACGTCAGCGCTGGCAGCGCCAAACGTCCCTTCAGTTAATATCCTGGCGGCTGGGATTCAGAGACTCGTACGGCAGAATGGCGGCGCACACGGTATGCGTCGTCATGGCAACCACTAAAACCAGCCGCGCCTCCTCTCCTAGCTCCCTCGTGCGCGCCGGGTTTTTTTTTTCTTTTTTGTTTTGTTTGCGTGCGCGGGCTCTCTCTCCCTTTCTTTTATGACACCCTCGTCCGCGTGCTGCGCCGTGCAGCGCGCCGGAGTAGGGTGCCTTGATGCGCGTTTTGTCCGCGACGCTCTACAGGCACTGGTGTGGCCCTGTGGTAGAATACTCGACTGGTGCGCGGAATACCAGGGCTCGATCCTAGCTCAAACCAACAACCTAATTCTTGGCGGCCACCAGATTTTTCGCTCACCGACAATGATCTCGACGTAACCACAACATGCTCTGCGGCACACGTTTCTTAGCAGAATCACGTTGGGACTTTCAAAGTTTTTTCTCGTTGTATGCTGAGTTCATGTTGACTCTGAATTGCGCATGCCTGATGGGCGCAGTCCCAAGGTGCCTGGTAAGCGGGTATACGCCACACTTGACTGAGGGAAAGGGTTTTATGACAGACACGCCTGGCGTGTCACGTTATTCACGTAATGAATTGTTTATTGTCTTCCGCATACACAAATATCCTCGAATGCCAATTTTTGTATGTGTCAAGTTAAGGACACGACCGCGAGAGCATCCAGACGTAGGCAGCTATATGGGTGGATGGACGGAAGGACGGACGGACGGACGGACAGAAACGGCCAAAGTGCCTCTGGTTCCATAAGGAAAAAAAAGCATATGGGTTCCATAAGAGAAGAGGCATCATATTGGTTCAGTATATTAGAGCAATGTATTGAACACCGTTGAAAGGAGTTGTAAAGGCGTTTATCGACGGCGTGATCGACGGTGACGATGCGCAGCGACGACAGTAACGACAGAGCGCAGACTCGCAGACTCTCACGAGCAAGAGCACGAGGGGCGTGCTCTCCGAGAAGAGGGGAAGAGGGCGACCCACTAGAAGGCGCTGAAGAGGACGACCCATTACAACGTTCCAATGCTTCTGTACAACTACCCCGGGTACGAAAAGGGAGCCGTCTGGCGACCTAGCAGCTGGTCATTATGAGCGGGTCATGGTAGGGCTTGAGGCGATCCACGTTGACAATGTCGCGGCCTCGACGGTGCATGTCGGAAGATGAGTCGATGGGTTCAATCAGGTAGTTGACCGGGGATGTGCATTCGACGACACGGTAGGGGCCTTCGTATTTGGGCAGCAGTTTCGAAGAGAGGCCAGTTGCAGTGGTGGGGACCGAGAGCCATAAGAGTGCTCCAGGTAGGAACGTGGGTGCAAAGTGTTGGTCTCACCGCGGATGCTTTTCTGCCGCTCTTGGTCCTGCGTAGTAAAGGTCTTCGCAAGCTCGCGACACTCCTCAGCAAGTCTGGCTGTGGCAGAAATAGGCGCACACTCAGATCGATCCGGCTTGTATGGAAGGATTGTGTCGATTGTGTGCGACGGGTGCCTGCCGTACAATAGGAAAAATGGTGAGAAACCAGTGGTGCTTTGAGGGGCGGTATTGTAGGCGTAGGTGACGAAAGGTAGAATGGAATCCCAATTTGTGTGATCGGCGGCGATATACATCGAGAGCATGTCGCCTAGTGTGCGGTTAAAGCGTTCCGTGAGCCCATTCGTCTGCGGGTGGTAAGCAGTAGTTTGGCGGTGAACAAGGTTGCACTCTTTGAGGATGGCTTCGACGACTTCCGACAGGAAGACACGGCCTCGATCACTGAGAAGCTCCTGGGGTGGACCGTGGCGCAGCATGAACCGGCGGAGCAGAAAGGAGGCTACATCGCGCGCTGTAGCCGCTGGGAGGGCGGCAGTTTCGGCGTATCGCGTAAGGTGGTCTACAGCAACGATGGCCCAGCGGTTACCAGCCGAAGTCAGAGGGAGTGGCCCACACAAATCGATGCCAACGCGCCCAAACGGCCGGTCAGGGCAAGGTAAAGATTGCAGACCTGCTGGTGACTGGTGCGTTGAAGTTTTGCGGCGCTGACAATCGATGCAGGAGCGAATGAACTTCTGTACGTAGCGGTACATGCCTCGCCAAAAGTACCGTTGGCGAATGCGGTGGTATGTTTTCGATACCCCAGAGTGCGCACACTGCGGATCAGCGTGGAACGATTCGCATATTTCAGAACGCAGACTGCGGGGTATTACTAGTAGCCACTGGCGGCCGTCGGCGTTGTAATTGCGTCGGTGGAGGAGGTCGTCGCGAATGGCGAAATGGTGGGCTTGACGACGCAACGCGTGAGTGGATGGTGTTGCCGAAGGATCAGTGAGCAAGTCTAGCAGTGAAGCGATCCATTGATCCTTGCGCTGTTCGGTAGCAACAGTGTGAACGTCGGTGGAACAAACGGCATGGTGAGACATTGAGCTGTGGGTATTGTCGTCAGGCAAGGGGGAGCGCGAGAGTGCGTCGGCGTCAGCATGCTGGCGTCCCTTGCGGTACAGCACGCGGATATCATACTCCTGTAGGCGAAGTGCCCAGCGGGCGAGGCGGCCTGATGGATCCTTCAATGATGACAACCAGCAGAGTGCATGGTGGTCGGTGATGACATCAAATGGGCGACCATACAAATAAGGTCGGAACTTCGTAAGGGCCCAGATGATCGCCAGGCATTCCTTTTCGGTGACGGTGTAATTGGTCTCTGCTTTGGTGAGCGTACGACTTGCATATGCCACGACATTGATCTCCCAAAACAGCCCCGTAACGTTCACTGCAATCAACATAACTTGTCTAGATATATTTCTTTTTTGCAAAACTGCACTTTCTTAAATGGTTGGATAGATGAGTACGTCCGAGACACTCTTGGACGACCAACCGTCTATTGGCACTTGCTTCTTCTATAGCTGTCAACATTTATAGATGTTTTATTAGATCAACAAGCAGAACCATTCGTAAATTTTAAAATTCTTTTTGCACTGAAGTATCTTATGTAACACGGAACGCTGGATAGTGCACTGTTTTAGAACTAATTGCAGATCACAAATGTTAACGAACTATTTACCAAGGTTTTCAAATGCAAACGATAGATGTGGGTTTGTGCGCGTTTCATTACCCCATCAGATTTTCTCGTACTAATCAGCAAGTCTAACATTCTTCTTTTACACTATCAGCTAATTCAAATGCGTTTATTCAGCTCCCTATATAGCATGCCGGATACATGTGAATTATGTTTTGTTTTTCACCATATCTCGAATGTTGTATGACTGCTCTGAACACAACTGTTGATTTTGGACAAGTTTATTTTTAAAGCATATCACCTAGTTATCTTACCTACATTGCTGAATTTCTATGTCTGTGTGTCGAGATCCGTATACCTGCGAGCATGACTCCTCCCCAGTTTGCATATTTTCTGAATTCTTTATTTGTGCTTATATGTTTGTTTACAATGTATACTCCTCTTTGAAGTGCCGTTTGACAATCAGTGTCACATGCCAAAGTCCTGTTTTTGCAGTGCTCGTCGTAATATTTCGAGCAATTCAGCGAAGGCCCTTGAGGAATCGCTTTATTGCGGACGTACAGTTCGCAATCTAAAAAATTCACAAAATTTAATGAAACATGAAGTAGGATGATACGCATCTATCATAATATTTGGCGTAGTTTTTTAAAGATTAGATGGCCCATCCAATGAAACCCACAGCGAAAATGCGATGACGCCGCTCCCACATGTGTTGCTCAATGTCTCTGCTATGCGTGCCCACTACCTGACGTCGCAGCTCTCATGCAGAAAGAAAAGGCAGAGAAAAAAACGCCAAGCCTGCGCTGAAACCGCAGCACAGTCATAGCGAAAGCTGGAAGAGCGGCGTTTCTAGAGCCCGTTGTAAGCTCTCTTGGGGCTACAATACAAGTACACTAGAAAGGTACCCACTACGCCACAAATCACAATTTTTGTGAAGTTGGGAAGCACCTACTAAGCCATTATTCGTCATTCTGCGGAGAAGCGAGGCACCAGCTGCACGTCTGTAAGGCATTATGTGCACTTTGTTGACGCGACGACTGATGACAATGAAGAATTATGGCTCAGCCCTTTGTAATGGGTTGGAAGCTTTAAACGGCCCACCAGTTATGTAATTTCCATTGGGTGACGCCCGGTTGCTATTTCCCTCTCCCGTCATGCTGTACAACATACGTTGACGTGGGAGCGATACGGGGCGAAGAACTTTACTGAGACCCCAAGTAAATGGATCATGCGCTTATGGGATTCTTTGGCAACCAATACAAGTGCACTTGCGAGGAACCCACTACGCTCTAAATCATTGCAATTTTACTGAGACCCCGAGGAAATGGATCATGCCTTTATAGGCTTCATTGGTAACCAATACAAGTGCACTTGCGAGGAACCCACTGCCCTCTAAATCATTGTAATTTGACTGAGACCCCGATGAAATGGATCATCCGCTTATGGGTCTCTTTGGCAACAACTACAAGTGCACTTGCGAGGAACCCACTACGCTATAAATCATTGTAATGTTTGAGAAGTAGGGCAGCAGGCACTGGGCCATTTTTCGTCATTCTACGAACAGCCGCGGTAGCTGCTAAACGCATGTAAGACATTATGCGCACATTGTTGATGCTGTGCTCGACGACGATGAATTATGGCAGAGTCCATTGTAATGGGTTGGAAGCATTCAACAACCTACTCATTGCGCAATTAGAATTGTGTGACTCCTGGTTAGAGAATTCGCGTTGTGCGACGCGTTGCGCGACGCTTGGTGCTTATTTTACTCTTCTACCACGCTATATTGCATATGCTAATGTGGTTCCTTCCCGACATGAAGGCTGTATAGGACTTTTTTGCATAGCAGTTCCAAGCACCGGCATGGCTCAGAGGTTGAATACTGGGCTCCCACGCAGAGGGCCCAGGCTCGAATCTCGTTCCATCCTGGATTTTTTTTCTTATTTCGTTTTTTTTTTCTTATTTCGTGCGATACTGGTTACGGACACCGGCGGCGGCGGCGGCGGCAGCGGCGGCGGCGGCGGCGGACAACTACGGCGCCAAAAACGGCCGGTGAAATGATCTCATAACAGCTTTCGCTGTAAAAAACACAGAGGTTCCTCAAGCAGAGAGAAAATTCGCCGGCCGTCTTCGTCGGGCTACGAAATGTCGGAAAGAGGCACTGCGTCGCTTGAGCAGCGCTGGGGTCTTTGCTTATAAGGGCATGATTGCGCGCGCTGTCTCTACAAACATGTTGTGCACTCAACGTTCATGTCATGTTTAGAGGCCTGACAGCACAAAGAGCACCTCTGTTATTGGAGCTGCCGTGTTCTTTAATATGGCCCAGCACGACCTTCGATATTTTTTTCACATGTCGCGTAAACGATCGCTTCGAGTTCAGAATGCTATGGCGATTAACAATGCCAAACGCGCAGTCGTACGAGCCGCGGGCGCGCCGCAATTTCCAAGAAACAATCTCTTCTCCCCTTCAGGCATTGCGGTATTTCTCAGCGATAGCCGTGACGCCGTCTGGTCATGTCATCCACAAGAAGCACCTGTTTATCTTCTTGCTGGTACACGCGCTCGTCGCTGTTGCTCATCGCACGGAAAGGAGGAGCACTCGGCCAGGAGAAGAAAGGAGCCGATGAACGGAGTTTAGTGAAGGGAAGAGCGAAGCGAGCGGGGGCCTCTTTCTAATCATCAGACGCATAAAAGTATATTAAGATGAATTTTCGGGCGCCTTGAAGATTTTTTGAGGGGGGGGGGGAGGACTCTTTTTATAATGTTGCACGCACGACGCGAGTAGTCGAGCTCGAACAAGCAAGCATAAAAGCAGATGTCCATCCCCGACGACCACATTAATCACGACTGACGACAGTACTGACCCCCATGGCTGCGCTGTCAGTGTTACTTCTTTTCTCTTTTTTTTTGCAACGTAACTCTTTATACTCGGATAAACTCGGATAAACTCCGTTAGGCGCGAGCAACACCTATCATCATCATAAACGCAATAGCCTTGCCGGCGCGCGCTCCCTTCGTCATCTTTTTGATGTCCTGCTTCGCGCCAAGAACACGTGCGCCGATTTTTCCGGCATGCGATGCACTAACTGGGGTGGGCGAGAAAGCAAGTACACAGAAAGAGAGAAAAAAGGAAAGACCAAGAAAGAGTTAGAAAGGAAACTAATAGAAGAAAGAGAGAGAAAGAAAAGGAAGCAAGACAGAAAAAGACAGAAAGAAGGAAGCAACAAATGGAGAGAGAGAGGGAGAGATAAGGAGGAAAGAGAAAGAAAGATAGAAGGAGCGGAACAGATCAAGCAATAAAATAAGCAAAAATCAGATAAAACAAAAGAAAGACAAAACGAAAGAAGAGATACAAGGAAGATCGCCCAGCCCCACTGTTCCTTCGGCTTGGCACCAATAGTGCGAGCTGCATTAACTTTTTATGGGCACAAGTTCGCCTTATACCGAGTTCTATGTATACGTGCTTGTGTATTGCGCTCTTTACCGTCAGAACCACGCGACAATACCCAAGTACAAATCGAATGTGCCCCTAACAGAACTCTTGAACAACTTGTAGTTCATGCGGAATTAGCCTCTGCTTTTCCAACGAGGCAAGGGTTTTGGCGCATACGCATACTGTTAGTATGCATCATCGCGCAGTAATCTGGTGTTAATTTGTTTGCTATCGATACGATGGCGGCAAATCATTAGTTGTTTTTACTTTGATCCGTTGTTGCTGTGAAGCCTGTCTATCGTCGAATTTTTGCGCCACCTCTCGAAGATAATAGTGATCCTTAAACACATTTATCACAGTTGCCTTTGTGGAAGATTGTTGGTCTATCTACCACCTCAGTCAGCACTCATTGAAAGACCAGCTTGAATTATAGTGCCAACATCAGCATGCTGTCACTAACAAGACACGGTCTGTCTGCAGACACCTCCGTATTTTCTTAAATTCCTACAAGTATTCGAGTTAGAAGTAAAAAAATCTTCGTGGAGAGAAAGCCGCCGGCATATATCGGATTCCTGCACCGCTGTCTATTTCCCCACTTATTCAGAATTTTTATGTTATCATTCGTGCTCCCCGACCAATGTCATTACGCTCTAACATGAATGACGTATGAACTGTATCTATCGTATGATTTATCAACTATTTAAATGATCTAGAAAGCGCATTTCCCTCGCCGCAAGTTCACCGGAAAGCCGCTCGTCTAGGTGAAGATCCCCTGAGGATGCAGAAGTTTGTCGTCAATGATGACGTCTTTATTTCGGAGAAATCAGTACGGAATTTCATTTCAGCATCGCTTTGCCCTATGAGGAACGCACAAGTTTCCTTTAAAGAAAAAGTAACTTTGCATGTTTCCTATACGTAGAGCACGCTGCATTCCTAAAACGTAGATTAAAAGAATCAGCACAGGCGTCTATCGCAGGAAATACACTTGCAAATGAAGCAATTCTGACATGAATTGCGTCTGTCGATCTTCTGAAAGTTGGCACCAGCACTTGTGAATGCGATAGCACTATGCCGGCCATATTTTAACCAATTTTGTCTCAGCGCGAAGCATTAAACGAAGATACGCTTGCTGGTAAATGGAATGTAAAAGCAGTCCAAACATACAAGAATGGGAAAGGTTGATGGCAGTATGGTTTCACGCCGCTACTTTCCAAGACGACCTCTTTTGAAGACGCCCTACGCTTCACAGCGCCGGCACGTGTAGTCGGTTCACCCTCTCATGGTGGACGCACAATTCAGGAGGATTGCTTGTTCAGGGTATTCTATCCATAAATGGCGTCTGTCTTATAGCGCCGTCGTTTAGAGTGCAGCTGGGTGCTCTGGAGTTGACTTGTTGTCCTGAGCTCTTTGTTCCACTGTATTCCCCAACAGTTGTCTCTATTTGCTTGCTATAAACTTCAGTGATGATTGATTCTTCGATAGCGAAGTGTGGCGCTGTTTGGCGCTTTCGTAACTTTTGCCCATCAGGCTTAATAATGCTACCTTATTGGCTGGGCATAGTCTACCAGACCTTGAAATACACAGCTCTGTAGAACATGACAATGTTCAAAAGAAGGCCTCATGTGTAAGAAAAAAAGCATACACGACCATGTTTCTCTCCTTTGAAAAAACAAAATTGCAAGGAAGTCTTCACTATTAGAGGGTTAGTCTTTTCGATTTCATGAGAAAAATCATTCGGCAGATCCCACGTACCGTGGGAATCGATGTTATGCGAAGCATGCGCTGGATGTTGACCATTGCATAATTTTTCACTTTGAGCGAAACGTTACGGAATGATGCCAGATGAATATGGAAGTGCTATGCGCACACTCTTATGTTGAAGAGTCCCATGTGTATTATATAACCGGTGTTTACAGTTGCGTAACGATGCCAACAGCAACATGGGTGTTACCAACACAAGATGCGGTAAGCTGATTTGCTGATATTCTTCAATAATGGATAGCGCGAATCCGAGCAGGGCAAATAAGAAACACAGATGCACTGGACAGGCGTTACTCGCCACTAAGCTTCAATAAGGAAAGTTTCCCTAAATATCAAATCAAATCAAATCAAACCGTTATTTCAACCGTGGCCCCGCCACGGTGGTCTAGTGGTTATGGCGCTCGGCTGCTGACCCGAAGGTCGCGGGATCGAATCCCGGCCGCGGCGGCTGCATTTTCGATGGAGGCGAAAATGTTTGAGGCCCGTGTACTTAGATTTAGGTGCACGTTAAAGAACCCCAGGTGGTCGAAATTTCCGGAGCCCTCCACTACGGGTCTCTCATAATCATAGCGTGGTTTTGGGACGTTAAACCCCAGATATTATTATTATTTCAACCGTGTACTTTACAGATGGAGGACAACGGAGAAAAAGCTGCCTATAGGCGGCTTGACTAGTCCGTAGCCCATAATGTATGGCGTGTGGCCAACAGGAAAGAAAAACAGTCACTTAACAAGTCAAAACATATTATCAGTGCAAAATAAAAGTAATACACAACAGCCTGAAAAAATGCAAAGAAAAAAAATACAATACAATACAACGCCAGGATAAACAATATTAGCTTTCTTCTACAAACATCGCTCTAAGTTTTGCTAAGGAACAACCAAACAAATCATACTTAATTAACTGAAAATGGTTTAGCAACGATGGTAAAGAATAACACAAAAGCTCAATGCCAGTATTCAAACGGGGTGTGACAACATTCCAGTGCTCTCTGTGTCTTGTTTTATAGCAATGCTCATTTGTTTCCAATGTGCTATAGGGTATCTAAAATACGTATATTATTTCTCACTTCATATTTAAATCTAGAACTCAGCCGATAATAGTATAGTTTATGGGCAGTTATAATACGAGTTTTATGGAAGAAGCCTGTGGTTGTTGCATTATACTCAGCATTTTAAACATTACGTTTACAATGCGTTGTCCGCCGCCGCCGCCGCCGCTGCCACCGCTGCCGCTGTCGCCGCCACCGCTGCCGGTGTCAGTAACCACTATCGCTCGAAATAAGAAAAAAAAACGAAATAAGAAAAACTTTCCAGGTTGCACTTCTATAGGTTGCCAAGGAAGCCCATAAGGCTCCCATGATGCATTTCTTCAGGGTCTCAGTAAAGTTCTTTCCCTGTCTCTCTCTTTCTCACGTTGACCTATGTTATATAGAGTGGTGTGAGAGTAAAATAATGACCGGGCGTCACACGATGTGAATTGTGGTACGTTTAGAGCTGCCAACCTATTACAAATGGCTCAGCCATTATTCTTCATCGTCATCAACCGTCGCATCAACAAGCTGCGCGTAATGCCTTCCATGTGGTAGCTCGTTTCTCCGAAGAATGACGAATCATGTCATAGTGGGTGCTTCCCAACTTCACAAAAATTATGATTTGTGGCGTAGTGGGTACGTTGCTAGTTTACTTGTATTAGTAGCCACAAGAGAGTTTAAAACGGGGCCGCGCTTTCCGCGCAGGCCTGGCGTTTCTTTTTCTCATTTCGTTATTTTTCTTATTTCGAGCGATAGTGGTTAGGGACACCGGCGGTGGCGGCGGCGGCGGGCAACTACGGCGCCAAAAACGGCCCTTGTTTGTATCTCGTAACAGCTTTTCCTGTAAAATACTCGTCAGTTCCGCACACCATTCAGGCCTGGATCGTAGCCCGATGCCTTTGTAGCCGTACCATGCCTTGGCGGCATCGCGAAGGTGATCGATGGCCATCGACAATTTTTGCTGATCCGTCCAGGCCTCGCGAGCTCCGACAGCATAGATGGTCGCCACCCACTTTTCGGCGTCGTCCAGAAATCTGCGAAATACCGGTAGTTTGCAGGGAGCCGGGAATGGCGGGATGGCGGCTGAATCCGGAGTGTGGCCACGCCAAGCAGCGCAATTGCTCTGACAGCTGCGTGAGGGAATCCCGTAGCTCGCGGTGGTTCTCGCATGAGCAGGCCTCAAGTTTTTGTGAGGCGATCACAGCCAATACAGCATTGATTGCGCACAATGTTGGCAAAGGGCAGGACTCAGTTTGGAGCTGGACGCTATTAAGGCTTTAGTCGCCTTGCGGAGTTGCGCGATGGTATGCACCAGCTCCGCAGCGCTGTCGGGTGATCCGCATGAAGAGCCAAGGCCGGCATTTGAGGAAGACACAGCGACTCCAGTACTCATGGTGGTACAATGTATGGTGGTACAATGCATGGCCAATGACGCGTGGACGGCATCTTTTGCAAACTCAGATCTGGTCAAAGTCCTGGACACGGGATCCATGCTATCGGCAGCGTCAATGGCAATCCCCGACAAGCTGAACTCGTCTGATGTCGTGCCGTGAAGTGGTATTGCGGCGTCAGTGAAGGGAGCTTGAGCCACCGAGGAGGCCTGGACGCCGTCCACGGACGGTGCCTGAAGCGCTGGCAGGTAGACAGGTGTCTAGGAGGCATGTACGACGTCCCTAGGCGATAGGAGCCCGTGCGCATTGTTGGTGCGAAGTAGCACGTCGCCGGACAAGTAGTTCCCCGAAACCACAATGGAGGCCTCGACGCCGTCCACTGGTGGCGGGATGGATACTTGCCGCGGTGGTCTACTTGCGGGCTTCATCAGCGAGGAAGCGTGACGGCGTTCCTCAGGAAGGCGCGTTACCTCAAGCTAATCCTTATGAAAATGACAGTTGATTTTCCATTACCGGAGTATGATCGAATTGATGACTTTATTGAATATCAATGATTCCGCAATACTCATCGACTTGCTTCAATACTTCGTCAACAACATTTCTGTTGAGCCGTTCGCAATAGAAATGTCATTGACTCACTTCTATCGAAATATCATAGACGGAATATTTCCTCAATAGTATTTCTGTTGAGCAATTTGCAATAAATATTTCATTGACTCAGTTCAATCGAAATACCAGTGAGGGAATATTTCCTCAACAATATTTCTGTTGAGCAATTTGCAATAAATATTTTTAAAAAATACTATTGGAAATACCATTCAGAATAAAATTCGTAAACAATATTTCTCTTGAGCACTTTGCAATAAAAATTTCATTGACGCAATTATTTGGAAACACACTTGAGGAAATATTTCGTCAGTATTTTTGTTGAGTAGTTTGCAATAAAAATGCCATGGACGCAGTTATACCGAATTATCATCGAGGCGTTATTCACTGCCGATGGAGCCGTCGTGCGACTTAAAGTAGTTCACGCGCCACTGACCCCTTCTAAAAGCCCCATTTATTTCACTAAGTATTATCGATACCTCATGAATCTTAATACTGTAGGTCAGTCCGACATACACACACGCAATTTTCGTAAGTACGCCCTTTAATTTCTCCAACCATATGTGCACCGGACGTACAGATCTTCCTCGCACCCTTACGTTGGAAACTTTACGTTTCTTTTGTGAACATTCGTCGCAGTTCGCTCTTCTCGACCGATCCTTTATTGTAAAACCACGGCCGCGGTGGAGGCGCGCTCTCGCTCCGCCCCACCGTTCACCCCTGATTTGTCCTGTCGTTCTCATCGTTATTTACCACTAATGTCTTATTTACCCATCTGAGAACAGTTTTTGTGTATGCACGGGTTCTTTGACTCTAACCCTCCTGGGACCAATGATGCTCTAAAAACGCATCGAAACTTGTAAATTTTGTCTTGTATTTATAGATCGCACTTTTAGCGAACACAGCAACTCACAAAAGAAACTAAAATAACTCCAAGGACTGTATGTCCTTTCCGCCTTCGTTTCTCCATTGTCAAGGACAACGTATTTCGTGGAATACTGCAAAGCGCAATGTCGAAGCAGGACAATGGTCACGCTGAACGCAGGAAAACAGCCTTTTTCAAGACATAAATAGCAGAATTCAGTGCAGTATTGCTGTTTCTGTTAATATTCAGTATACACAGTACGTTGACTTTCCTTTCGAATATAAACGAACTTGCCAGAAACGAAGTTTGTTAAACTACTATTTTGTCAATGAGCTGTCGCCTTTCAACAAATAAATATTTCAGTATGGTTCACACCTTTGACATAGAAAATATTCATAAAGCACAGCGTGCTTTTCCTTCTTGCCCTCTTTTGCATTTAACTGGGGAATGCAAAATGCTGGTCATGCACTGCAGTTATACCCATACAGAACTAATAAAATAATTTCATCGTGACGTGTGCAAAGTTTGTTATATTTTTCTCGTGGATCTTTTAATTATAAGTGCCCTCTCCTTCTGTCGCAGGCTTCATCTGTCACAAATCGCTGGGCACGAATGTAAAGAACACCTTGGCCCGACTTCTGTCGAGGGAAGCGAAGTTGCCTGAACAGATGAAGATGTGTGGTGCTACCAACAGTGAACGACTGTGATTTTATAATGTGCAAGTGCATGAACATGAACATGAACATGAACAATCGCATTACGTTAATTTAGCACTAAGTGAATTCACTAGTCAAGTGTTGCAATATTGTAATATGTAAGTTTATCCACAGTTGCATTAAGTGAGCGCTCGATAAAGCTTCAAGTTTGTAATCACATATTTTGGTGGTATTCATAGGTCACATATTCCACATTAAATTGTGATCTCCTTTACGGAGGGTGCATGCATGTCCTTGAAACATTTTAAAACGCTGGAAAAATGAAAAGTACATTTTCAAAGCCCTGAAACCCTTGAAAACCTTTGGAATTTCATAGCATATAGTGTCCAATATTGACAATACTAATTGCTTTCTGTGTAGGGTAAACATTTGTCTAGCAAACTGAGGAAACATGTCGTGCTCAGTGATGATTCCGCTACTGTGTTTACCTTGCTTGCATCACTGCTTGACCGATCATTCATTTCGTTTCCGCAACTGTCGGTACGCCTTCTCCCCCTTTCTTTTGATTTGGCTCCTTGGGACTCGACTTCACTTCCAGCGCTTATGCGTGTTTCTCCTCTTCTGTAGCAAGCTCACTGCGTGTGATAGATCTTCTAGCTCAACAAATATCCACTGTCCAATAATGCAGGCAAAATTTAAAAAAAAAAGTTGATGCTTTGTGCTAGAAAGCAAATACTTCTGACTAAAGCTGATGGCATTGCTGCTCAGGCTTAGAGATTAACTTTCATGTAGTGCTTGTTATTGCTCTTCTTTGTAGGCAAGAACCTTGACTTTATATGTAGAGGATATTTGCTAAGTTGGTTGCTATACTGGCATCAATCCAATTCGCCCCTCACTCAATTATTAATAAAGCCCAAAAACAGGAGAAGCATGATGACTGCATGTAGTCAAAAATGTATTCAACGATCAAAGTGTAAAAATGAGGGATAACATTTTGAAGCGGTCATTACCATTTTGTTGTTTAGCAGGTCAGTACTCGTGAAAAATAGAAGCGTCGTACATCACCGTCATAAAACTGAACAGTTTCTAAATGCTTGAAAAAGTGAGACGGGGGAACTGAACAAGATTACTTATCTAATATAAAAGATGTCCCAGCAGCTGCATTAATGCAGTGAATTTTGTGCACAGTAGGAAGCTAATGTGATCAGGTAGAGTGTCGGACACATTATCTCAAGGTTGTAGATTTGGTCCCTATCAGCTGCAAGTTGATTTTTCATCCTGTTTAATTCATTTTCATTTATGTCATAATTACTACTCTACAGTTAAAACCTACAAATTAAGTCCTTCATATTTTCCTTGGCTTCATTGTCTCTAGGTTCTCACTTGGCTGAATATATTTTTTGTATTTCAAGTGCATAAAGCTGCCCGTAATGTTTTGGAAAATTTGTTAGAGCAGAGAATTGATACTTGTGATGCTGCCTTCCATCCTCCAAGAACCTTCTATAGGAATCCTTGAAGATCCTTGAATTTGGGCTTTGAAACCAGTATGAGCCCTGTTCACTCCTTCTGCACATTTCTTCCCGGAGTGTGTGCGCCTTGTCAGCAGTGTTTATGTGCATTTTTTTAGGTTTTAATACCTAGAGTTGTTTAAACTTTATTTATTGAAGTGGTGCTTTACATAGTGTTTAACTTATTTTGTCGACTTGGATGCGGTTTGCACATTACAGTGGGAAGTTCTCGCTATGTCAAACCACAAATATTTAGAAACTTGAACAAAAGCTGGTGCTTAAAAATAAATATTTTACTTAGAAAACTGTTCTCTTCTTTTTTCCCAAGTTACACGAAAACTCAGCTAGTGTCCATAAAAACAAGCTAATAGAGGAGAGCAGAAGTTCATGGCAGTGTTAATGTGTTGCGGCTTGGCATGTGCCTTGGTGTCGCCAACCGCGGGTGCAAGTATAAGTGTCGTTTACCCGCAGGTGTTTGCACCCTGCAAACACTACCTGAATGGACAAAGGGAGCCATGTACACTGCTAAAATCTCACCTGTGTGAATATCTGTTGGTAGAGGAGACTGGTATATAGCATTGGCTGTGATAGACTTCGAGATATAATACAGATTTGAGTAAGTTTTATACATTACCTCATTAGCTGCACCTTACAGCGTGTGAAAAACAAGCAGTGTATTCATAAACGCTGATGCTAAAGGTTTCATTCAAACTGGGAGGAATCTGAAGCTATTTCGCGTAATTGAGATTATTGTTGCTTTGAAAGAATGGGCAAATGAAAATGTAGGCACTTATGTACTGCAGGCTTAAGGTGACCTAGCAAGGCCTGCAGTACACACGTACTTGCATTTACATTTGGCCGTATTCCCAAATCAAGAATGATCTCAGAACGTTTTCAATACTGGTCAACAGCTTGCTCAGCGGTTTTTATATTGATTCAAAACGCATTTTCAATTTACGTTTCTCTTTCTATGAGCGTCAACCATGCTTCCCTGACCTTTCAGTGTTGAATGTGAAAACCCTATCAACAATGTTTCAATTTCACGTTCACCGTTTTTTCAACGAAATCAATATTGATTTGTTTAATGGTCGTTCAATTGAAAGTCGTGGGCCAATTTTCAATACTGGTCAACAGCTTGCTCAACGGTTTTTATAATGATCCACAACGTATTTTCAATTGATGCTTCTTTTTCTTTCAATGATAAATCAATGTTGACTTGCTTAATGGTCGTTGAATTGAAAGTTGTGGGCCAATTTTCAATACTGGTCAATAGTTTTCTCAACGATTTTTCTATTGATCCACAATGTACCTTCAGTGCCATCTGTCGACATTGCTTAATAACTTTATGTTTTTTCAATAAAAACTTTTGTCAGGGAACAGCTGGGGTTCCAATGCCCTTCGACGACTGCTCGATTGTAAAGGCAGGAAAAAGAGACAATGCCCGTACGCAAGGCCGGCTGTTCTGTTCTGCAGCTTTGTCGTTGTCTTCCTCCGCTTGCCTAGCGCACGACCTTGGGCGAGCAAGTATGCTTCTTTACAATATATTTATGCTTCGCCGCATGACGTTTCATAAATGGCGGTGGACCACAATGTGGGGTCCTCTATTGCCACAAGTTTAGCTAGAAAATAGCTGGATGAGTATTTAACATTGTGGTACCTGTAATAAACATTTTTCGACATATATATATATATATATATATATATATATATATATATATATATATATATATATATATATATATATACGGCCACCACAGCCGAACCCGACAGTATATGCGTTACCTGGGAAACGCATGCCCCATGAAGAATATTACACCACCATTAAGAATATCCCGCCGGCCACCAAGCGCACTAACAAACACGTAAACGCATGTACTTAAATTTAATTTCCTGACTGCGGGGAGATCAGTAACGTTGAACATATGCTCTGGCGGTGCCCCTCTTTACGGCGCCTAAGTCGGTTCACAGAACAGGATTGGTACTCTGCCTTACGATGTTCCGAGAGAGAGAAGAAATAGTAGAGAAGGAAAGGCAGGGAGGTTAACCAGTATAGGACAACCGGTTTGTTACCCTACACATGGGGACAGGGTGGGGGAGATTTAAAGATGGAGAGGAAAGAGAGAGAGAAAGATAGAAAGATAGCACATGACACAGCACACATAGAATCAGTCGGTCACTCTTGCGTGGTAGCATAGCACACATAGAATCAGTCGGTCACTCTTGCGTGGTAGTTGGTCACTTTTGCGTGGTACGCGACATTTCTGTCACAGGCGCTTGGCCAAGTTCGTCGCTCTCAAAAACCTCAGCAGTGCCTTCGTCGCCTTCAGTTGTGATGTCTTCTGTTGACAACATGCAAGTATTGTTTGAACAGACATTTGTCTACTGTCAAGGCGCGCTAGAACGGACGCCAATGACTGTCTCTGAGCATTATATACCGGACAGTCGCACAGGACGTGGTGTAGCGTCTCCTCGCAACGACAGGCATCGCATAGAGCGTTGTCGGCCATTCCAATTCGAAAGGAATAGGATTTCGTAAATGCCACCCCTAGCCACAAGCGATAAAGCAGTGTGGCCTCTCTTCGGCGGAGTCCAGTTGGCATACAGATATGCATCAAAGAGGACAGGTGGCGTTGACGATTAGTCCAGTTGGTTTGGCTGCTTGGTGGGCACCATAGAGCGAGCGTGATCTCCTGTGCAAGGCCTCGAAGACTGCTGGCAGCGTCAGACCTTGAAAGTGGGATGGTATCTTCCTGTGTGCTTTCATGAGCTGTCCGAGCGGCATTATCGGCCTGTTCGTTCCCTATGACGCCGCAGTGACTTGGCAGCCATTGAAACGTCACGTGGTGCCCTTTCTCATATGAAGTGTGGAGAAGACCTCGGATAGAGTTTTTACCACAACTACGGGCTGTCCAGAGAGCCCATGATGCGGCGGTGAGGCTAGGCCTCCCCGTCCCCACGTGGGAGCGGCCTGCGGCGTTGCTCTAAGAGTAGCGTTTCTCAGGACCCAATGAAGTTCTATGTCTGTCTGCCTGGGGCTGGCGTTTGAACCCGCGGCCCCCCGGTTCAAAAGCGAGTGCCTTGATGACTAGGCCACCTGCCCATACTTGCCCATTGTGAACTGCAGCATACGAATGCGTCTAACCGACGCTGCGAAAACAATTATGAAGGAGTACACTTGCTTTGGGCGCTTTATGCAAATATTTCGTGTTGGCGGACTAAAACAGATCTCCTACACTCGTTGTAAGGTTGATATAACCAATCGCACATTTCAGCAGAATTCTGACGACGAGAAAATTGAATTACAATCCTACGTTTTCTTGATAGCGTAAGGAACGTCGCAGGCTGTAAGGAACATCGCAGACAGCATGCCAGTTCAGCCCCAAAACAGCGCTGCCAGGACGACGGCTACCTATAAAGAAAAAAAAAACGAAGAAAGAAAGATGGAAAGAAAGCCGTATGCCAGGCACGTCCACACTAAGGTTGGCTTTCCCCCATTTGGTGTTTTTGAAATAACTCCCGATTTTTAAGTGCATAGCAGTTTTGAAGCCCTGCTTGCCGTGCATAGATGTCATGTGGCGTGCTCATGCTCACAATCAGGTGTTCTATACAGGCCTAAAACAAGGCGAGTAACCCTCAAAACCAGGGTAAATTGAACGGATATAGTCTAAAATGATATTTTTAACAGCAAAAACCAAGAATTAGTCACAATACTTGACTTGAAATTGCCTAAATCTCTGCGGCAACGTACGGCGGACGCCAGAGCCGCGCAAGAGAGTGCGCCACCGCCTCGCCGACCGGGCAGTTCCTCCTCCCACCGGCGCTTCGCAGGTGCTCCTTCGCTACATTTGAAAGAGAACACAGCATGACGGAACACGCTACATACGACACGTATCTCAACTGCCGTGACAAGCAGGAAGTCCTAAAGCTCAGCAAAACGTAGCGCGCCTGTGGCGCACCGAATTCGCGAATCTCCCTAATGAGATCCTACTTGTGCAGGAGAAACCGTACATGCTTACCTCAAACACTAATGACATCGCGGAATGCCCATAATAGCATTTCCTTCTTTGTATGAGTGTGATGAAGTAGAATTTGTGTCAACTACTGCCCAGTAGGAAAAGTTATTTGTCGAAATTTCAAAACCGTAATTCACTTTTATTCTTCTAGAGCTATACCATTCGTGCACCAGAGTAAGACAAAAGTTATGTACTAATGCATTGATTCTCCATTAACTTGCGTCCCTACCTCGTCGCAATCTAAGGCCCTAAAGAGAGAGAGAAAACCTTTTATTAAAGATATATGTAAACCAACCATGTGGCAGGGAACCCTAGGCTGTGTCCCTATGATGATCTCAGTGACGACACGTGCCCGTTAAACCAAGGCATGACTGACATCGGGAGACTGAAAACCTCCTGTAAGCACTGAGAAGAGGGAGTCTCCCTGCCTTACACCCTTCTTTACTGGAATTCTGTCGCTGTCTTTATGAAGGACTATGGTGGCTGTGGAGCCGCTGTGGATTCCTTCCAGTATGTTTATATATAGTTCGTTGACTCCCTCATTCCGTAGTGCCTGCATTACTATTGATATATCGACCGAATCAAATGCCTTCTGGTAAACTATGAACGCTACATATAGGGTTTCCTTACACTCGGCGCATTTCTCTATTACCTGGTTGATAGTGTGAATGTGATCTATTGTGTAGTAGCACATACCGTCCTTTTAGGACCAACCAAGATGTCTGAGGACGACGCAGCGAGCTATGGAAAGGAAAATGATAGCTGTAACGTTAAGGGACAAGAAGATAGCAAAGTGGGTCACGAATAACCGGGTGAAATGTTTGAGGCCCGTGTACTTAAATTTAGGTGCGCGTTAAAGAACCCCAGGTGTTCGAAATTTCCGGAGCCCTCCACTACGGCATCCCTCATAATCAATACCTAGTTTTGGGACGTTAAACACCAGTTATTATTATTCATAAACGGGTCTTAATGACATCTTAGTCAAAATGAAGAAGAATAAATAGACATGGGCAGGGCATGTATAGCATAGACAAGATAACCGCTGGTCATTAATACCCTTGTTACACAGAAAAGTTAACCGCAGTTACGACCAACCACGGTTAACGGCGTTGAACCACGGTTAGCGCCAAACACGGTTCGCCGATGATACACGGCGCACAAGCGACCTCGGTTAAAGCGGACTTGCTTTCGCGTGAATCGCTCTGCGTCTGGCGGCAGTCCGGCGTTTAACTCGGCTGTTATTGCCACGTCCACTTTCGCATTCCTTGAGGTGCTCCGCAGAAGACGCTAATTGTTTTCCTAAAGCTTAATCAGACTTTCTGTGGTTCGTACAGACAATTCGTTTTTCACGAACGCTCGCGGAGTACACACGTCCTCCATGGGGGCCGCCATTTTATCGGTTAGCCGCCAAACCGAGGTCGCCAAGCTCGGTCTGGTACAGCCGCGGTGAGCGGCATAATCGCGATTTCGCATACCGCGTAACATAAGCGAACCGCGATTACGAGTAACCGCGGTTACGCTAACCGAGGTTTAGGTTGTCCGTGTCACAAAGGTATAAGACAAACTGACTGAATACCAAGACAAGGCAAACGTGCGAGTGGAGACGGAAATTTGGGTGGACATATGAGATAAAGAGGTTTGCGGCTATAACGTGGAAGCAGAAAGCACTGGACGGAGTTCATTAGCGTAACATTGGAGAGGATTTTGCCTTGCAGTAGGCGCAGTCAGACTGATGACGATGATGATGATGATGATGATGACTTAAATATGAAATGCTAGAATATCACATTCATATACCAATGTATGCGCAAAGTATTACTACTGCTGTATTCACACATTTTTCGCAATATCATGTTTTCCAATAAGCATTTACAAGAAAAAAAAAACAGAACAACGGGACCGATATTTGAGCAAAATATTTACCCAGAGATTTGCTCGCTATAATGCGTCCATAGCTTGTGGTGAACCGTACGACAAAAAATTACAGCAGATCCCACGCACTGTGGAAGCTGATGCAATGCAAAGAAGGCAGCGAGCAGCAGCCTACGCCACATTTTAAACTTAAGTTTTGCTTTGAGCTAGCGTTGCGAGGTGCGTCGACGTCTCTCTGTACTTTGATTAGCTTTGCGCATATCATGGCTTTGCCAAACACATCAACTACACCGACGCCGAAAAGGCAGCTTATAATCCGATGTAACATCGGCACTCACATAGAAGCATATGCGTCAATTTTATCGAAACGTAGTACACGCTACGGTGCGATGATGTGCTTATCATAAGTAGTGGTTGTCGGTGAATATACGCGTATATGTAGCCGAGTTGTGGTCAACTGTTGCCTGCAGATTCATATGATTTAAATCTGCAATGTTTATTAGATTGTTATGCAAGCGGATAGTCAACCCTCCAACCACGACTGACATTGCCCCGACGTTACGCCTGCACAGGGTCTTTCCGCGCTGCACTACAAGCACTGGTGTGGCCCTGCGGTAGAATACTCGACTGGTGCACTGAATACAGGGCTGGATTCTAGCTCGAACCAACATCCTAATTAATGGCAGCCACTCGATATTTCGCTCACCGACAACGATCCCGACGTAACCACAACATTTTCTGCGGCACAGGTTCCTTAGCACTATCACGGTGGGATTTTCAGAGTGTTCTCGCTGTATGCTGAGTTCATGTTGACTCTGAATTACGTATGCCTCATACGCGCATTCCGAATGTGCCTGATAATCGGGTATGCTTATGACACTTGACTGAGGGAAAGGGTGTCATGACAGACGCGCCTGGCGTGTCGCGATATTCACGTCAACAATTGTTAATCGTCTTCGGCACACACTAATATCCTCGCATGCCAATTTTGGTATGTGTCAAGTTAAGGAATTGACCACGAGAGCGTCCAGACGTAGGCAGCTAGATAGATGCATGGATGGACGGATGGACGGACGGAAACGGCCAAAGTACATTTGGTTTCATAAAGAAAAAAGCATGTGGGTTCAATAAGAGAAAAAGCATCATATTGGTTCAGGATATTAGAGCAATGTATTGAAAACCGCTCAAAGGAGAATCGATCCCACAAAACAGCCCCGATGCGTTCAATGCAATCAACATAAGTTGTCTAGAGATACTTCCTTTTCTGCCGAAGCTGCGCTTTCCTAAATGGTTGGTTGGATGAGTACGTCCGAGACACTCTTGGTCGATCAACCGATGACGAACAACCGTCTATTGACACTTGCTTCTTCTATAACTGTCAGCTTCTAAAGATGTTTTATTAGATGAAGAAGCAAAACCATCCGTACTATATAAAATTCTTTCCCCACTGATGTATTTTATGTAACACGGAACGCTGGATAGTGCACTGCTTTAGGGCTAATTGCAGATAACAAATTTTAACGAACTATTTACCAAGGTTTCCGAATGCAAACGATAAATCGGGAGTTTGTGCGCGTTCCCTTACACCATCAGTTTTTCTCGTATTCATCAGCAAGTCTAACACTTTTCTTTTACACTATCAGCTAATTCAAATGTGTGTATTCAGCTGTGTGTATAGCATATCTGATACATGTAAATTATATTGATTGTTGCATGACTGCTCTGCACACAATTGTGGACTTTGGACGACAAGTTTACTTTTAAAGCATATCACCTAGTTTATCTTACGTACATTTATAAACTTGTGCATCTGTGTGTCAAGATCCGTATGCCTTCGTACATCACTCCTGCCCCGTTAGGATATTTTCCACATTCTTTATTTGTGGACGTCGCTCGTCTCCCGCAAAAGGTACCGTTTGTTTAGAATGTATACTCCTTTTTCAAGTGCCGGTTTACACGTAGAGTCATATGCCACGGTCTTGTTTTTGCAGTGCTCGTCATAATATTTCGAGCAATTCTGCGAAGGCCCTTGAGAAATCGCTTTATTTCGGACGTACAGTTCGCAATCTGAAAAATTAGAAAGTTTAATAAAACGTGAAGTACTATGATACGCATCATGTCGTAATATTTGGTGTATTTTTTTAAAGATTAGATTGCCAACCCAACGGAAACCACAGTGAGAATGTGATCACGCAGCTCGCACACATGTTGCTCAATTTCTCTGCTTTGCGTGCGTACTACCTGACGTCACAGCTCTCAAGCAGAGAGAAAACGCAGAGAGAGAAAATCACAGAGGTTCTTCAAGCAGAGAGAAAACGCGCCGGCCGTCTTTGTCGGGTGACAAAATGTCGGGAAGGGGGGCTGCGTCGCTTGAGCAGCACTGGGGTCTTTGCTTATAAGGGCATGGTTTCGCGCGCTACCTCTACTAACATCAGGAGACTACTCGTAAACATGTTGTGCACTCAGCGTTCAAGTCAAGTTTAGAGGACTGACAGCATGAAAAGCACTTCCGTTCCTGGAGCTGCCATGTTCCTTAATATGGCCCAATACGACCTTCGATAATTTTTCGCATGTCACGTAAACGTGCGCATCGAGTTGAAGATGCTATGGCGATTAACAATGCCAAACGCGCAGTCGTACGAGACGCGGGCGCGCCGCAATTTCCAAGAAACAATACCTTCTTCTCAGCGATGGCCGTGACGCCATATTGGCGTCTCGTCATGTCATCCACAAGAAGCACCTGTTTATCTGCTTGCAGGTACGCGCGCTCGCCGCTATTGCTCATCACACGGAAGGGGGGAACACTCGGCCAGGAGAAGAAAGGAGCCGATGAACGGAGTTTAGTGAAGGGAAGAGCGAAGCGAGCGGGGGCCTCTTTCTAATCATCAAACGCATAAAAGTATATTAAGATGGATTTTTGGGAGCCTTCACGATTTTTTGAGGGGGGGGGACTGTGCTTGTTAGATTGCACGCACGACGCGAGTAGTGGAGTTCGAACAAGCAAGCATAAAAACCGATGTGCATCCCCGACGATCACATTAATCACGACTGACGGCAGTACTGACCACCATGGCTGTGCTGTCAGCGTTACTTTTCTTTTTTTTTACAACGCAACTCTTTATACTCAGATAAACTCCGTTAGGCGCCATCAAAACCTAGCATCATCATAAACGCAATAGCTCGGCCGGCACGCGCTCCCTACGTCATCATTTTCATGTTCTACTTCGTTCCAAGAACACGTTCGCCGATTTCTCTGGCATCCGACGCATTAACTCGGGTGGGCGAGAAAACAAGTACATAGAGAGAAAAGGAAAGACCATGAAAGGGATAGAAAGGAAACGAATAGAAAAAAGAGAGAGCAAGAAAAGGAAGCAAGATAGAAAGAAGGAAGCAACAAATGGAGAGAGAGAGAGAGAAAAGGAAGAAAGAGACAGAAAGATAGAAGGAGCGGAACAGAGCAAGCAATAGAAATAAGCAAAAAGCAGATGAAAAAAAAACAGAAAGAGATACAGAAAGAGAAGAACAAAGAGAGAAATAAAGAGAAACAAGGAAGATCGCCCAGCCCCGCTGTTCCTTCAGGCTTGGCAACAATAGTACGAACCGCGTTAACTTTTTATGGGCCCAGGTTCGCCTTATACCGAGTTCTATGTTTACGTGCTTGAGTATTGCGCTCTTTACCGTCAGAACCACGCGACAATACCCAAGTGGAAATCGAATGTGCCCCTAACAGAACTCTTGGACAACTTGTAGTTCATGCGGAATTAGCCTCTGCGTTTCCAAGGAGGCAAGGGTGTTGGCACATACGCATATTGTTAGTATGCAGCATCGCGCAGTAATCTGGTGTTAATTTGTTTGCTGATAACAGTCTGCAAACGCCTTTCGTGAACAGCCAAGGAATATAGCTTACAGACCTCTTGCTGTGGGACAACCATGGCTAGCTGAAAAATACCGCCTTTGTTTCGCGCCTAATTTAACCAATAATTTGCAATTTCTCAGCAAGGCCACAACCAATCATAGTAATTAAATAAAGTCTATGTTACCGCATTCAGTAACACAAAAGAAAAACAACCAATTCTTCTTGCGCCACTTCTCGCATTGAAGGTGCGCACATTATTTTGAACGAAGCTGCCGTTGGATGTTATTTGAAAAATAAGACGGTGTGCTCCGATCTAGATGGCTTGTTTATAATGAATGAGGCTGGGCATCACGCTATTTCTTTTCGCTCCCCCCAAAAATATTGTAGAGTATGTAAGTTTGCTTCATTAGTCAGTCGAGGCCATTGTTTAATGACACAGACAGAACCAGCTTTCTCCCTTCTACAGTTACCGTGGAACATTCAATCGCACTTTATTGTGCGATTAAATATGTCGGACAGATGGGCACGTTCTTAGGTGGCATTTCCAGAGCACTACAACAATATACTAAGCAATATTCAAGCTCATATTGCTCTACGAGACCAGCAGCATTTGCAGTGTGAACGAAGAACGTGTTATTGAAATGGAGATCAGAAATAACGTGCGAGTTTAGTGAATTATTGTTGTTAAAACGTTTGATAGCCCCAACTCTAAGCATTGAACATCAACTTCGTAACCGTGCATTGCCCACAGTCACTTTGCCGTCGACAGCAATTTCATCTCGAGAAATCGCATATAATACTCCCAATCAACAGAAAGCTCTCTTTAGTAAGCATTCTTGTCACACGGCGATAAGTGGACCTGCTCTTAAATTTAGAGTTTCGCATGACGCTTTGCTTTTTTCTTGCATCAACAATAAGCGGTGGTAAGCTCCCTCTGTGGTTCGTTCATTTTCGTCATTTTATTTGTGTTGTTCATGTGTTGTTACTAATAAGCTCCAGCTTAGGCCACAAAGAAAGTTAACTTACCGAGTAATTAGTGCACCACGAGCTCGCAATATGAATTCTTGTAATGACTATTCATTACAGAGGAAGATATAGCTACTTCACATTGTACGTAGTGATTCCTTGATTGGCACGAAAAAAATAGTTTCACTGTTGTTGTTTATCCTAACAATTTAATTGCATGACCAACAGTACAAATAAAGGGACATACTTATAGAAACAATGCCACACAAATAAGTTTTCGCGTTTATATTAGATAGCTTACCTGCATCAGTGTTATTCCATGGATACCAAAGAAAAAACACGCTGCAATTCTTTTCCGTGTACATGAGCGTCATCTTTTGAAGTGGGACTAGTCTGCCGTCTACGTGAAATGAAAAACAGTACACATCAGTGATTTTCTGCCTCTCTATTCATTCACTACTACAGAAGGGTGTTTGACTAAGGTATCCTCAGTCCGATCTCTTTTCTTGGCCTTACGAAAAATGTCGCATTCCTGCGCTTAATTCCCTCCGTTTGCAGTCTAGCAAGTACGAACATGGAAACATGCCACATAGAGAATGACGTGTACAGCGCATTCCCCAAATTATGAAGCTTCAAAGGACTCCGATGACTTAGTGATTTATAGGTCCAGCTGTGTATTGCCAACTGTTCCACACACATTATGTGGCACTTCAATCGCCAAGCGCTCGTGGAAATTTACTTTCACCCTGTGGCAAGGACTGATAAAACCTGATCTGGGTCCGATTGGTAGATTAAGGTAGCTTTTTACAGCTACTTATTCTTTTTACAGCCTCCAGCCCATTCAAGTAATGCATGCCATAAACACATGGCGCTTCTCCGTTTACTAAGCTGGATGAAAAGGTAACCAAACAGTCGATGACCTGCTCGATTTTCGCTCCTCACGAATAAGTTTCTCCTCCATGTGACTCTGCTAGGCACTTTTGCAATTTTCTATAGATCACAACGAATGGTGGTGGACATCCCGCCTAACACTTCATGCGCACTAGTAAATTCGAGGGCATGCTCTCTCCATTGGGCGATATCGCAGGGACGTTCGAATGCATAATGGTCTCTCTTGGTCGATATTTAAAGCGGTCAACTTCTCTTTGCTACGGATGAAATTTTACGCAATACTTTTGCTTTACAATTCCCTTCCGACGTTCATGAGAGATTCTCGATATGATCCTAAGAGATGGCCTGAAGAGAAACTGTTGCTATTGCAATGGTAATTGTGGAGCTTGAAAAATGTGGAATACTGCAAGGAAGAGGAGGAAGAATAAACGTTTATTGCACGAAACGGTATCGCGGTGCTAGTCCCGCGTCTACCCTAGGTGGGAGGTCTTCTCATTCCAGGAACCCTGCGGCCTTCGCTGCCTCCTTGGCCTTGGCGACGAGACGTCGTTATTGGTGCAAGTCCTCTGAGACGAGCTTGGCCTCCCACGTTTCGAAAAGGTCTTTGTTTTTTGACCGGCGTTACAGGCATTCGGCGAAGGCGTTGTTTCTGTCTGTATATTGTACGGGCACGCGAGGATCATGTGGGCCAAGGTGTCAGGTACGCCGCCAATTGGGCAGATAGTCGTGTAATCTGGGTACCGTCTGTGCATTAGCATACCGTGGGTGTAAGTGTTGCTCCGCAGTCTTCTCAGTATGGTGCTGTTCTCTTTGTTGAGGTTTGAATGTGGTGGTGGGTACTCTCTGCGTTCTAGCCTTTGATGTTGCAGTATTGCGGAGTATTACAGAAAATTTTCCTCTCGCCTGTGTACTTCAGCTGTTCTCTAGGTGTGTCCGAATAGTGAAACTTCGAACTGGATCGAATGCCGATGACACCGAGTTGAATTCGAATGCAAACTGGGTACAATTCGAATAGTGTTCGAATAGTAAAGCAACAAAATTTTAAGGCAACCCTATAATGGTAATATTACAATTTATGAAACAGCTCAAGAGATGAACAGCATTTTATTTGAAACAAGTGTTCGCAAGCTTTAACAAAGAGACATTACGATTACTTTTAACCGACAAACCAACACAATTACGTAACCTGAGCCAAACTAGTATACAGCAGTGAATACATCCTTAGAATATTCTGTAACTGCAGGTTGGAATACAGTAGGGATCTCAGTATTCAAGTTGCGACTTTGTCAACAGTTTTTAAATAAAACTGCTATATCAATATTAAACAATATTAGATCATCAACATTATCATAAATGTCGTGTCGAAGAGAGTAGATGGATGACTCTATCACTTCGATGATGGTTGAATTTTAAGCAAAAGCGCCTTCTTCTTGTCATCAATATAGCGTTGATAGTCCCGTAAAAGCTTGGCTGCGTACGTGCTCGTAATCAGATGATTAAACCAAGAAACATTACCCCTTCCTTCCAACACTTCGTTTCTTTGAGTGTTTTTCATTGATGCTTTTTATTCAAAGAGTATTAGAAAAATATTCTGTGTTTATATTATGCGCTATTCCATTCAGTACCTGAATCTAATAGAACGGTATTCGATCCGTTATTCAATATTTCCGAATATTCACACACGCCTACTTTTTTCACGTCTTATACTGTAGATTTCCAACTATGACGCCTAAGCAAGACGCATCCGGGGGTTTTGTACGGCCGAGTTCCGCGAACTCCTGGTCACGAGACAATGCCCCATTCTCTAACGGTCCTCTTGTTTATCGAATGGTCTGCTTTAAACCTTCAACATTAACGACCTGTAAGAACGTTTCTTTCTCGTCACCAGCCAGTTGCTTGACCATTGACCACGTGTTTCCATCCAAGCAGAAGTCGATCGCCTTCGCAATAGATTATGTCCCATGAACGGTGGTCAAGAGGACCTTCCTAATAAGCTGCAAGACTGACGCGGTCGATGTCTTCTTATACAACGTAATCCTTTATCGCAGCATTACAGCAGAAGTCCTAAGGGCAGAAGCCCACACAGTCTTCCTCATACAATCGCAGATATCTTTTTCTGCATTGCTCCACGTGACACAAGCTCACAGCTCACGAGCACCTTGCTGATGGGTGGACGAAAAATTGGATCGAACTTTATTAACCTGCTTACGAAGTGTGTTGTGTTGGTTGCTACTCGTGTCATCGGTACGTGAGCCCACCTCTCATCACTTCCGCTTATGGCATGTTGCCACAACTTCCGGTCTGCAACCATTCGCTTTCATATCGAGATTCTACTGACGGACATGCTACTTCTCATCAATGTGTTTTATATGAGTGAGTATGAACGCAACTCCACTGCAAGGGCCTATTACATCCGTCAGGTTACTCTCTAGCAGTTAGCGGCAGTTAGCGGCAACAGAAGACGTAATACGACAGACATGGCTGGTAGAGCCGCTTTTGGGCAGGTCACCTCGTTCTCAATAAGCTGAAACAGGCTTAGTCAGGGGGTCGGAAAGCTACTATGGCTTTAGAGGGGTTATTTTCTTGTACTTCACAATGTCACTGATCTAACCTATTTGGTCACGCCTGTCGCCCACATTACACGGCCTTCCCTCTTCCGCACGGCGACGTTAGGCATCCAGAGCGATTTAAAATCTGCAGCCAGCACGAAACAGCTGTTTCAGTGCGAGAGTTAAGAATGGCTACTCGGCGCGTAATAATGCATGTTACAAAATCATGCCTACTCTCGTGCATCGCTTGGATATATTCTTTTCACTTGTAAGTTGTCGCTGCAAATATTTCGCCAATTTACTTACATTTGCCGTTACAATACTTGCGCAATTAGTGTCTGTGTGCTGTAAGAAGTTCGATGCAATTTACAAAAGCATGCTAGAAACTGTGCCCTTCAATCAAGAAGTCTTGAGTACTCTTGTTGAATCAACTTTTAAAGGATTAAACCACCAACCTACCGCCATGTTTTAGTAGGCCACATAAATAAGAACTGTATTACTGTAAACAAAATATACAATTCCTGGATAAAGCTCATGCCACCCTTCAGTGAAGTAAAAACCGTGATTAATGAAACCAAAATCGAATAAACCTTAAACTTTCATTTTGTGTTCATCTCACTTGAAGACAACCGAAAAGTTCCACTTCTCGCAATCCGTGTAAGAATCAGCACGCTCACTTGAGAAGACCCAGGCGTCCATAGATCCAAGTCCGCCACCGCCTTCTGAAGAGAATTTCCCGTAGCAAGGCATACGCACCCTAGAACATATTGAAAAAAAGTTTGGGCATTAAAATACTCTTTAAAGCAGGGTTTGGATGAAGCTCTGCGCGTTTTACTTTCGCGACATATTCAGAGAAATGATTAAGCAAATACAATATATGTACGTATAGTAACAGAAAACTATCTATTTTCCGCAAGTATTCTTTTTGCACGACGTTCTCACATCGTTATTTTTTTCAGGCCAGTAGTGCCTACGTCTACTTACATGTCGTCCATTATCATTGTGGTCCACCAGAAGAGGAAGTCCTCATCGCTAATGTTATATCTGTTATATTTCTTAATGAATGTACACTTCTGCGTCGTGGTACAATCAGTACAGTTGGACTCTTGCGATTCCTCCATTTCTGTCATGTTGTCCGTGTAATTTTTCCAGTACAACCATAACCTCTGAGTTGTGTTGAATACCTGTATGTATAAATGACAGTATTTAATTATTCCTGAGGTTCACTGCCTTCTATGGAGTATACAATACTTACATACAGGATGCCGCGTCATAAAGATAGCGTACACGGAAAAGAAATGTATTATCGGATGCATAGTATTCTTCATTGACCAAGGCATAACGCTACATTCTATAGCATTGAACAAATCAATCGTTTGTGATACTACGCAATATGATTTGTGTTTTAGTAAACTGTGTTCCTTATGAGACTCACGTTTGATTATCACATATGCGTGAATGCTGTTTTGTCAATAAAGACTCGGTCCATTAGAAATACATCAATATTTGTGGATTTATTCATTCCAACACTACCTCTATTATAACCTCTTGCAACGAATAATAACAATTCATAAAGCAAAATGGACAATATTGAGCATACACACAACGCAGAAATCATTCATTGGAATGCTGAAAACGGCCAACCTTTGCCGAAATCGGCGAAAGCACCAATTATCCTATAAGTGCTGCGCTGCGCTTCAACAGCCTTAATGCTGGACTTTTTTATTCCTACTAATTTTCTCTTGCAATATTCAGTTCGCTTGAAAAGAAAGGTTCGTTTATTCATGAAGATGCATTTTAATTCTAAATTTTTTGGCATCCATGATTACAACTGGTGCAGCATATAGGATGCGATTTATACACGCTAGTATTTAACCATGTCCAAGTCTAGATATTTTTTTTTTTTCGCAAGAGGCACCACATTCCCGTAGCGAACTGTAA
Source organism: Rhipicephalus sanguineus (assembly GCF_013339695.2). Classification (NCBI taxonomy): domain Eukaryota; kingdom Metazoa; phylum Arthropoda; class Arachnida; order Ixodida; family Ixodidae; genus Rhipicephalus; species Rhipicephalus sanguineus. Next base: position 88,401,449 of record NC_051183.1, read on the forward strand.
AAGTGCCTGGCATAATTGATTGCTTATATAAATACAGGTAACAGAAGTTAACGTGGTAGCTCAGAAAAGACAAATGTTCATGAAAAATTTGGGGGTCCCTTAGCTTCGCCTTTAAGAGTTGAACGCGATAGCGAAATCCGGCCCCTAGCGCGCACTTCAACCACTAAGCGCATACTTATTAATGTGAGTTGTACAGGATGGTACATGTTTTCGATCTAAAGGACTTCCCTGGGCTAGAGTCGAGACATATTTCTCACAGTGCCTCACAGATGGCAGCACCTTATCTAATGTTTGCTGTTTGCTTGATCAACGCCTCCTCTGGAAAGAAGGCGTTGGCTTGATATGTTTTCCGCTAGATGGACATAGTTGTCCATTTTTGGAGCTGTTTGAAAGTTCGTGTGTGTTTTTAGCGGCGATGGCCGCTCTATCGCCGGTTTTTTTCGAAGCATGGCGTCGCGAAAAAAAACGTAGTTTGACGGCCTCACTAAATTGCCGAATGGGCTCATTTTCTTCGTGACACCTGTCGAACAAAAGTCGTTAAGGAGACTCCTTCCACTACATGGCATTTATGTACTGTTTTTCCCGAAGCAGTTGCAAGTAGCATCGTGGCTTTGTCCGGGACCGGATGGCTTAAGTGCTGCAGTGTACAATGCATTCAAAGACGTGATCGTGCCTGTTTTGGTGGCAGTATTTATTGACGCTTTTGAAAATAAACGTTTTACGCCATCCTTCTTGTCAGCTCACGCAGTTTTAATACCAAAAACAGAAGATCCGATGAAATTACAAAGTGTGACGGCATATAGACCAATTAACTTAACTAACGTAGACTATAAGATACTAATGAAGGCGTTGGCAGAAAGATTAGAGAGCTATGAAGGAACTGGTTGGCCCCCACCAGACATGCAGGATAAAGGGAAGGAAAATAATGACAAACATACACAAAGCATGATCAATCCTTGAGTGCTGTGACATGATGAATCTCAATGTTGCCATGTTGCAAATTGACCTTGAGAAAGCATTTGACCGCGTGCAACATGACCTGCTTCTTTCAATACTCGAGTGTGTGAACGTTGGCAGTTTGATATGTGATGGAGTGCGAATGGCTTACAAAGGATGCACAGCAAGACTGGTTGTAAATAAATCGGTGGGTTAGCGTATACACGATTTTATTTTCGATTCATGGGCGCCGCCATCTTGGGCTGATAAGCGATTGTTTCGCCGGCTTTCTATGTCGTAAATGAAAAAATGATGGTCATTAAATGTTGAATGTACCGGCCCAAGAGTTTTCGTGCGTGCGAGGTCACCGTAGCACCGTTTGTTTATTTGATACGGATACAAAACTGCAGCGTTATCAGTCCAAGATGGCGGCGCGTGAGTGCGTCCGTAAAATGGTGTATACCGGTGCTTCGATCAGTAAGACAGGGATGCTCACTATCGCCCCTACTATCGCTATTTGTATTGAGCCATTCTGTTTAAGCGTAATTAAGAACACCTCGATACGCGGATTTTATTTACATAAGGCCGAGGCTAGCCTTCTTGCTTACGCTGACGATATCGCAGTTTTCTGTACCAGTTATGACAGTTAATGCATGCCGTCAATGCCGTGAAAAGTTTCTGTCAAGTAAGCGGTAGCGCCGTAAATTGGGATAAATATCCTGGTTTATGGCATGGAGAATGGGACGTCACACAAAGGTATTATGTGAACATTCAATGGCAAGAAATGCAAGCAAAGTACTTAGGAGTGCCGCTGAAGAACTACAGTGGCAGCGAGTCATATTGGAAAAAAGAAAACAGAGGTGTTACGAGATAAGACAGAGAAATGGAAGGGTTGGGGTATGTCAATATTCGCGCGGGCCATAGCGTGCAACTTGTTATCTAGAAAGCAAGCTATGGTACGTATCCAAGTGTTACATTGCAGTAGAATAAACGTACGAAAAATACACAGGACATTTGCGATCTTCATTAGGAGCCATGTCTGGGAAAAATCAAGTCGCACGAATCTTTTCACGAAAGTACGAGATGGGGGGCTTGGTTTAGCTCATATGTACATACGTCAACTCGTCAATCGTTTTCTTTTCCTACGTGATACAGATGACCCTTTTCTGAGGACAGTGATGCAACTGAGGCTGTGTGGAGTCTTACCGGGATTCATAGTTTCGTCACAAAGTGTGCAAGGACCCATAAGGGGCTATCTTCAAGAAGTTGTTTCGTCATTTCATTTCTTGTAAGTGCGTTTTTCGTTTGAATACTTGACTCGGGTGTCACGTAGAATATCGTATAAAGACCTTATTGATATTTTATTGCTTGTGCAGTTGTACCGTGAGCTTCATTCCGCAGACCTAGGCCAAGGTGTACATAAACGCGTGAAAAGAGTGCTCGTAGCACCAGGAGTTAAAACATTTTCCTTTAGGTTGCACACCGGCACTTTATCAGTTAAAACATGGTTGGAAGATACAGAATTATTTGTACCATGGGGCCCAGATTGTTTGCAATGCAAAAAACCGGAGACCATTGAACACGTTTTTATAGACTGCTGGAGTGGGGTGTTTTTCTGGGATATATTACAAAGATCTCTGAAAAAGAAGTTACCGTTAAGTTTACACGGAATCTGGTTTCTCTCCGTTGAAAATTAAGATGGCGTACCTTACGACCTTATTATGCTCCTGGGCCTGTATAGCATATGGCAAACTCGAACGGCCTTTCACAATGCCGATGTGGAAGTCAGACCTGTTCGTGATTACTTTCGCGAGTGTGTGTCTCGTTTTGTCGAAATGCAGAAAGTGCAGATGGAAGTACTGGAGTGGGTTTCTAGAGTGGAGTCGTCGCTACACATGCCAAAGTTTTAACATGCAGTCAGCTAACAGCTGATGGTGTATCATTGTACTGTTTCCTGGTTTACGATTAGTGTGTGAAAAGACTTGTGTGATGCAATAAAGAAAAAAACATCATGGCTTTGTGGTAGAACACCTGCTTGCCATGCAAACAGGCCGGGTTCGATCTTTAATGCGACCGCAGGTTTTTGTTGTTTATTTTATTTGCACCTTTCTCGATTTTTCAGTCATGGACGATTTTTCGCTCACAAGCTACGTAGCGATGCCGACGGCGGCATTTCTGCAAAACGAGCTCTCTAACGCTATCGCGTTAAAAGATGTAGGCGCTGGAGCCAACATAGGCAAGGGGACCTGTCTTCGTCACGGCAGCGACTGCGTTCCTAGCAGTATTTTCTATGCTTTGCTTCCTCTTCCCCAATCTCAAATGATGAGGGGGATAACAACGATCATTCACGCATACGAGGGGCAAAAAAAGAATAGGGGCAACTGGTGTATAATGTGGGTTCCTGCAATTTTGATTTTCTTCTACCTTTTCTTTTTTGTGTTTCTTTCCGGCATGCTTTAAAGCACCGAGCCCTTATTTGGCGTTCCAACTTCTCTATCTTAGTAGTCTCCTCCCCTCCCTTCCTTTAGTCCGATAGGTTGCACACATGCTGTCTCTTATTCTCCTGAACTTCGGAGGCGGGGGCCGTGAGCACAGCGTACACAAGGGGACACCTTGCAAAGGCCGGCCGTTGCTGCGCTGACGAAGTCAAGGCTGCCTGTTCAGACGTTAGCACCAATGTCATCGTAAGTTTACCGATCATGTAATCGCGTCGCAGAAACCTTGAGCCACCAGAGCAAATTGGTAATACATTTTTAATATATATATATATATATATATATATATATATATATATATATATATATATATATATATATATATATATATTGATTTTTTGTACATGTATGTTATCGTTCACCAAGAGTTTCTGCATAAATCTTTAAGGTTGTTAATCTATTTATTACGCTATTCTATTTAAAGTATTGATTAAGCTATTCCTTCATGGTATTGGAATTTAAAAAACCACTAAACTTGTCACCAATCCTCTAACGGGGATGTGTGAGCCACAGTTAATACGTGAACAAGATCATTGGGACAGCGCTCTTTGCTCTCGGCCAGCTTGGACGCTACAGTAGTAGTAGTGATTTCGAAAGAAATGACGGGTATTACTGCAATACAAAAAGACCACGGCGCAGCATAGCTGCTGCTGTTTTGTCCCTGTGCCTCTCTCGCCCTAAGCCACGCCACCTGATCCCCTGCGGCGAGGCGTCGCAACTACGCTCGCTCGTAACCTCACCGCCACGGTAATACATGAATGGCCCGAGGATTCACAGAAGCTTCAACCGCGCTTTGTCACTCAGTCTCGCCATCTATGGCGCGTTGGCTGGGCCTTCTTTGCGTGCGCTTCGGCGAAAGCAAAACGCTAAATCCATTACCGTTGACCTGACGCCACTGCCCCTATCTATATTGCTAATGTAATTATTTACACTGCCGGTCAGCTGGCACTACTATCCTTATATACATTCCTGATGCTTTGCTTTACAGTGCCAGACTCGTCCCTGCCAGTGCCACTGTCAGGCTCGTCCAGAGCGTCGGTGCCTGCGCTGTGGTCGCCGGCGCTATAGATCCTAGAAAACACAGCTGCTGACCTCCAACGCATACACGAAGGAGAATTGTAATATCGTCATCATCAGCTTGTCACGTGTCCTCTGCAGGATGCGTGCCTCTCCCAATATTTTTCAACCCACCTTATCCTGCGGCAGCTCACCCCATTAGGTGCCTGCAAGTTTGTTAACTTTGTCACTACAGCTCACACTTTGTCGTGCAAGGCCGCAGTTGCCTTTTCTTTCTATTCATTCCGATGTTCCAACTGACCATATGTTATCCGCCCTTCACATGACGTGACCTCCAAAGGGCTATTTTTTTTAATGTCGTAGAATATTCCGTAGGCTCTCCCTGTTTGTTCTGTGATCCACTGGGAGGCGGATGCAACCCCAGCTGAAGGCATCTAGGTGCGCAATCTTGTACACGTCCTATGATAGAGCGGAACGCAACGTTACGATAGAACAAGAAAAGAGCCTATATGTGAAGGGGAAGGACCCCGGAAGAACTTGTGCATCTTGGCAGCGCAGTGGAACGAACACAAGAGAAAGGAACACGTAGACAGGACGGGCGCTAGACATCAACTGAGAATTTATTAACACAAAAACGATGAAATTGTACAGACATGCGCACAACATTCAAAAAGGTGCAGACGGGGTTACTAACACTGATATCTGCAATGTCGCTTCAGATACTCTGTCTCTTTTGCATGCAACGCCAGTGATGGCGTACTCACGCACTTGTCAGCTTCTAAACTTATACAGCATGCTTCGTAGATTTCGCGCGCTTGCTGAGCAGCAAAGCTGCGCAAAATACGGGTGCCCTCAAAATACGGGTACCCTCCTTTCTGTTGTGTTCGTTCCACTGCGCTGCCAAGATGCACAAGTTCAACACCCACCAACTAGCCCAAATTTCCGCGTTGAATACCACGGAAGAATGTGTGTCATTCTTATTTTCTGCTGGGGGAACGCTGAATGAATTAGGAAATATTTTGAATGAATCAAGAAATATAAAAACGTTATAATTGAATATGGATATTTCGGGGCATCGTAGGTGGCAGAGCTCTCTCTCTTTATATATATATATATATATATATATATATATATATATATATATATATATATATATATATATATATGTGTGTGTGTGTGTGTGTGTGTGTGTGTGTGTGTGTGTGTGTGTGTGTGTGTGTGTGTGTGTGTGTGTGTGTGTGTGTGTGTGTGTGTGTGTGTGTGTGTGTGTGTGTTTTACACTCCTGTTCACAGTTTAAGAAAGAAACAGCTAAGCACTCCACATCGCCCCAAAGAATAAGCGTCCAACTTCTGCATTTGGGAATACTTGCCGATTTCATTGACCATATTCGGCTTCGCTGCGCCTTGATTCAAATTCCGGCACTTTCTTGTCAAACCTCGTCATGTCCTTCGATGATGTATATATTGAGTTACGCGAAGAATTCATGTTTTCTTGAAAAATGTGTACGTCGTATTTGGCACGCAATACAACTTTCTAATGTTAGCAACTGCACTCAAGTCTATAAATAAAAAGTTGATTAGGAATTTTTTCATAGTAAGGCCAGTCACTGTCATTTTGATACCGGAAAACTATTTCCACCTCGACATCGAGTACGTGTCCGAAGAGGAATGGAGTTTGACTCTCAGATTTTACAAAAATCTGTATTGTATGTAAGAAACACCTTTCGTATATACTGACCAATTGCATTCAGACATTCACACTTCATAAAGCATTTCCTGGATAGCGCTGCATGTTCGCGCATCTACTTTGTCGACATTGACAAGGCCTACGCCAGTGTACAGCTTTTTCCTTATTGCATTGAGTCGCGAAAATTCGTATCCCCAGATGTGGGTCACTCTGCTCCACCAACTCTCCACGGACAAAACAGCGGTTGCTAGTTTGTCGTAGTCAAAGCCGAACCGGTGATGATGAGGCGAGGTCTCAAGCCGCGATGCCCAATGTCGCCGCTGCTATATACAGCTTGTTGCGCACGGTGTATCTTCAGAGTACGCTGCTGGCACGTAGGCGAAGATTGTCGCTCCGTCACAGGATGGCGGGATGGTGGAAGTATGATAAGCGCTCTCGATGCTTGCGGACTTCGTGTACCCAGATGAATTGTTCTGATGGCTGATATCCTGTGTGACCGGGAGCACCTCGTATAATTGTCGGCGAATGAACTAGGCGATTCTGCATTGAATATAGAACATGAGTTCTGCAGAATCCCCCAGGGTGGCGGAATGTTCCTAAGGGAAAAAATTCACAGCAAACCGTTTGTAGCCCTGACTACAAGTCAATCTCCTCGGATTTCTCAGAAAGAAAGCTATTTGCTAAATATTCATCCTGGTCCGGCGATTCAACCCCTAACCAGCGCCTTTCCAGAGTGGTCGCTCTGTCAAATAGGAATGTGGTGAGTCTTTCAAAATGATTTTCAATATTTGGCTGTCCAGCACTGGTAATGAAGGCTATGGGTTTAAAATTTGCAAATAATCTTAAAGATAGGTGGAGATTGCAATGGATCTTGAAATTTCTTTTAAACAATATTGAACTTTTTTGTTTCTTTTTGTACATATATGCTTATTTGTTGATATCTGGTGTCTACAGAGCATTGCAATTTTGTACAAAAATAGAAACCACTGCTTTACGGAAGCCTAACTAAAATTGTGCGCGTGTAACAAAAACCCGCTTTTCTTGTTTTTCATGTTTGTCGACATATGGAAAGTGCCACTTCTGAAATATTTACTTTAATACACAAAAAAATAAATGAACCTAGACTCCTAATTCTTGTTCCAGTGAGGCAACAGCTACTGATTACCATATGCCAGAAATATTGTTTGATTGTACCTCATAATTCCCGAGAAAAAAGTGCACAAGCATCACAAAAAGCTGTCTTTAAAAAATGCAGAAATCTCGTAGAAGTACACCCACATTTACTGTCAACGTTTCAAGGAAAAGACCAGAAATATTGTTCACACCGCGAGTACCCAAGTGTGATAAATTTTCGCAAATATAAAGAAATTTTGCATGAGATGATTCAAAGTTTTAAAATAGAACTTTTTGGGCAATCCAAGCCTCACCACACTTTAGGATAACCAGGAAGGCAGCCATTGGCTGCGCGAATGTGAATTAGGTAAATTTGTGTTAACGTGACCCTTCCCACAACTTGTAGAAATCCACATAACTGATTCGTTTCGAGTACATTTGTCGTCATCCTAAAGGAACTTGCCAATTTGCAGTTATGCATATTTAGTGTAAGCCAAGCCATGGCGCCTTGCTGGTATACCTTTCGCCGCATAAAACGTATTTGTACCGTGGCGATTGCGTCGGAGTGTGACGTCTCGTAATGCAGCATTTTAACGACGGAGCAGTTAAAGAGACCACCCTGTCATCGTCTCATGTCTCGCGTTGCCCTCACGCAGGTCCCACGACTGATACTCATAAGCCGAACAGGCAGCACGTTTGGAACGTCTGCGCTTGCTTGTCCGTGAATGCCTGCTTCGCTAAAGGGCTAATTCGCCTTTCCGAGCCAGCGAAGAGACATCGAAACGCCAGCGTCGAGAGTTAGGCAGAGATTTACAGAAGAGAGAAGCGGAGGCGAAACGCCAGGGCAGGGACTTAGGTTGTCACAAAAGTCGCGTATGTTTAACATTGCCTGCGCATAATGCCCTAAGGTACGTCATGAAAAAGGTCTTTTCTTTGTCTTTTTTTCGCTTACGCCCAAGGCGAAAGCGCTCTAATTCTGCTCTAAGAATGGTGTGCCGTGAGCGTACGTGCGCCGCTTAGTGTGTGTTAGCGTGAGCCGTAGGACGAGCACCCGAGCTGCGTGCCTGATCATGTGTTCTTGTTTTGTCTAGTATGGAACTGCTTGCCGTAAAGGTCACCGCCAGCAGAGCCAGAGCCTTAAGACGTGCATCCGAATTACGTGTCAGATCATGTGCTTTTGTTTGTGTTTTGTCTGAAGTACCGGACGTTCTGTCCGACCCACGTCTCAGATCATGTGCTTTTGTTTTGTCTATTATTAAACGGCTTGCAGTAAACGTCACCGACGGCGGAATCTGAACCACGGGACGTTGTATTGATGTATCCGAGCTGCGTCTTAGACCGTGTGCCTACGCGACCGCGTGACTGGTGTTTTGTCTGTGAGCTAATGGTTCGCCCGTGAAAGACACCGAAAGTGAAGTGTGAACCATGCCCGGTAGCAACCAGTGCCTACGTCACCGTTTCAAGGATGCATCGACACTACACTAGAAGCTGGGACCGGCAGCCGGAGAAACGTATAAAAAACGGCCCCATCCTGTGCTTCATCAGTCTGCTCTGCGCCGGAGAAGAGATCCACGCTGGGCAACTCCCGGGACACAACGCAGCCACCTAGCACCCCCGGTCATCGTCAAGCCGCCGCTGACCCATCTCGCCAGCTTCGACGGTCGCTCATGAACGGCGCCGGTGTTGAAGGACTCTGCTGCGCCCGGTTACGTATGTCAATCGCTTGATTTAGTGGACTGCTACTCTAATTGTTGGTTCAGCTCCTGGTGTTTGGTCATCCATCCGATATTGCTCATTGTCACTGCATATTTCAACTTTCATGCATGCGGCACTTATTCGGAATAATTGTGGAATGCATAACTAATTCACCTTTGTTTTCAAGATAAATGTTCGGTTATTGTGTAAATATCTTTATCTTTGTTTAAACACATTAATAAAGCTTGTTGTTATTTGATTGGAGGAGGCCCTTGACTCTTTCATACCGGCGATTGGCGCAAGCCATACACATGAGGCCCAACCCCCGTGCCACATCTTAGGAGAAGCTTGTGCTTCGGCCCCGAGTCGTGACATTATCTGGCGTCCGCGACAGGACCTCTGGTGCAAAGCAGCCACCTTGAACGGGTCAGGAACCTTGGCCAATTATCTTTTTTGTGCACTGAGAGTTTTGTATTGTGAGCAACGGCATCAAAGTGAAAAACCTGCATTGATAAGTGCACGATCGCTCATTTGCGTGCCTGATTTTCTTTCACTATGGAGCTGGAAAAGCTTGCATCTATCGGTACTGAGCTTGGCCTGTCAGGAGCGGAACTGAGGAAGTGTATACAGGAGGAGCAGGCGAGACAGCGTGAGGAAAGAGCCTTGACACCAGAGGCAGGAGAAAGAGAGCGAGAAGCAGCGGAGAGAGAACACGCAGCAGCACTTAAAGCAAGCGAGTGTGAGGTAGAAGCATTACGTCTTAAACTGCAACTTCAAAAGCTGAGGAGAGGGAATGATGTTAGTGACGTTAGCAGCACTCAAGAGAGGGATGCCGACATCGGCTTGCGGTTTAATGCGAGCAAACTCCTCATCGCATTTGATGAAAGGAAGGATGATCTTGACGCGTACATACGCCGTTTTGAAGTGGTGGCCCGAAGACCAATGGTGAACTGTTTTGAGCACATGCCTAAGCGGGGAGGCATTAAGCTTTTTTGGGAGATTATCACCGAAAGACGCTTCGAGCTACTCCAAGGTCAAGGCCGCTCTGTTGAAGCGCTTTCGATTTACCGTTGAAGGCTCCAAAGAGAAATTTAGGACTGCAAAAGCAGCGGATGGCGAGACCGCGGCGCAGTTTTCGGCTAGGTTGACTCACTACTCTGACCGCTGGGTCGAAATGGCTGGGATAGCGAAGGACTACTCGTCACTCCGCTAACTTTTGATTCAGGAACAATTTCTGAGCAGTTGCCACCCAAATCTGACACTTTATCTCAAAGAGAGAAAGGCTAAGTCACTTGAAGAAATGTTAGGACTGGCTGAGCGCTTCCTAGATGCACAAGGGGGAGCTAACCTTGCAAAAGCAAAAGGAGATGGACGAGAAGAAGCAGGAAGGAAGCTATGAAGTAGACAGAAAAAAGGGTAGCCAAAGAGCATCGCCGAAATGCAATCTTTGTTGTAATTTGGGACACCATGGAGCACAATGCAAGAGCAACTTTGCAGGTACCCAGGGTCCTGTTTGTTTTAAATGTGGAAGGAAAGGGCACAAAGCAGATGCGTGCCAACATAGAGCGAAGGAAAAGCCTCAGGCTTCATGTATATACTCACCCGGCAGGGTAGATAAGAGAGAAAGCATCTACGATGGATACGTAGAGTTGAAAAATGGCGACAAGATTCCGGTGGTGAACGCAGTTATGCAGATACGGCCGCAATTCTAAGTCGAGGGAATGCCAGTTGCTACAGGCACCCTTTCCGGGAAGCCCGTCTCCGTGTTACGCGATACGGGAAGCAATACAGTAATAGTTAGGAGGAGCCTCGTCGAAGACAAAGAGCTCACAGGGGACAGCAGTCCAGTACGGTTGGTGGACGGCACAGTGAAGATGCTACCCGAGGCTCGAATTTACATGGAGACCCCTCATTACACGGGCACCATCACTGCACTTTGTATGCAGGAGCCCTTGTACGATGTAATTCTTGGGAACGTAAAAGGCGTGCGAGCTGCGGACGACCCGGCAGCCGCCGGTGGAGGACTGATGAAACAACAGCCGACGGAAGAAAGGGCGACCGCCGCAGCCGTGACTAGAGCACAGACGAAAAGAGCAGCGAAGAAATTTGAGAGGCTGAAAACGCCTGGCGCTGGAGATGACACCGAAGCAACGAGTGCGTACGCAGAGGCACAGCGAAAGGACGAGTCGTTGCGTCACTGCTTTTCGCAGATCGCCAAAAAGCTAACGTGCAGAGATAAGAAAAGCGCCATCGAATTCAGAATTGAGAAGGGGTTCTTATACCGCACGTTCTCACAGCCAGATGGGAGATACGTGAAGCAGCTGGTTGTACCGAGGGAACATCGGGAAGCGATACTGAAAACTGCCCATGATGGAGTATTGGCAGGACACTTAGGAGCACAGAAAACGAAATTCTGCATTCTGGACGAATTCTTTTGGCCAGGGCTTACTGCCGACGTCAAGATATTCGTTAGTTCCTGCGACATTTCCCAACGAACAACACCGAAAGGAAGGCTACCCAGATGCTGTCGCACTACCAAGTGTCGAGGCAGAGCGGGTCGCTCAAGCCTTGGTAAAAATGTTTTTGCGAGTGGGGAATTCAAAAGTTTCGGATGTACCTGTCTGGTGCCCCATTTGTAGTCCAAACCCACCACCAACCGCTTAGCTATTTGCGTCAGCCGAAACAACTGAATAGTAGGGTGCTTCGATGGAGTTTGCTCCCGAAAGAATACGAATTCACTGTAAAGCACATCAAAGGGAGATAAAACGTACGAGCAGATTATCTAAGAAGATTGCAAACGAGAGTCCCCACGGCGCTGTCCACCGATGTAATCATGTAAGGGAGGTGAACTGTGTGTGCTTACAAATGCGACATTTTGCGGTTTGTTGAATATTATGTAATAATATTCTAAAAGTGGGGGGCAGTGTCACAAAAGTCGCAGATGTTTAACATTGCCTGCGCATAATGTCCTAAGGTACGTCATGAAAAGGGTCTTTTCTTTGTATGTTTTTTCACTTACGCCCAAGGCAAAAGCGCTCTAATTCTGCTCTAAGAATGGTGTGCCGTGAGCGTACGTGCACCGCTTAGTGTGTGTTAGCGTGAGCCGTAAGACGAGCACCCGAGCTGCGTGCCTGATCATGTGTTTTTGTTTTGTCTAGTATGGAACTGCTTGCCGTGAAAGTCACCGCCAGCAGAGCCAGAGCCTTAAGACGTGCATCCGAATTACTTGTCAGATCATGTGCTTTTGTTTGTGTTTTGTCTGAACCACCGGACGTTGTGTCCGAGCCACGTCTCCGATCATGTGCTTTTGTTTTGTCTATTATTAAACGGCTTGCCGTAAACGTCACCGACGGCGGAATCTGATCCACGGGACGTTGTATTGTTGTATCCGAGCTACGTCTTAGACCGTGTGCCTACGCGACCGCGTGACTGGTGTTTTGTCTGTGAGCTAATGGTTTGCCCGTGAAAGACACCGAAAGTGAAGTGTGAACCATGCCCGGTAGCAACCAGTGCCTACGTGACCGTTTCAATGATGCAACGACACTACACTAGAAGCTGGGACCGGCGGCCGGAGAAACGTATAAAAAACGGCCCCATCCTTTGCTTCATCAGTCTGCTCTGCGCCGGAGAAGAGATGCACGCTCGGCAACTCCCGGGACACAACGAAGCCACCCAGCACCCCCGGTCATCGTCGAGCCGCCGCTGACCCATCTCGCCAGCTTCGACGGTCGCTCATGGACGGTGCCGGTGCTGAAGGACTCTGCTGCGCCCGGTTACGTATGTCAATCGCTTGACTTAGTGGACTGCGACTCTAATTGTTGGTTCAGCTCTTGTTGTTTGGCCATCCATCCGATATTGCTCATTGTCACTACATATTTCAACTTTCATGCGTGCGGCACTTATTCGGAATAATTGTGGAGTGTATAAGTAATTCACCTTTGTTGTCAAGATAAATGTTCTGTTATTGTGGAAATATCTTTATCTTTGATTAAACACATTATTAAAGCTTGTTGTTATTTGATTGGAGGAGGCCCTTGACTCTTTCATACCGGCGATTGGCGCAAGTCATACACCAGAGGCCCAACCCCCATGCCACATCTTGGGAGAAGCTTGTGCTTCGGCCCCGAGTCGTGACATAGCTGCAATGCGCTGTGAGGAGCAAACAGTATAGAAACAGTACAAAAGACTCAATAGAACAGGAAATAGATAATCCCAAAATAAATCAGGTAATCCAAACAGAGAAAGCGACAGAAAATGTCTCATAATCTCACGAAAACAATTGAAAACAGCAGATAATTACGAGAAAAGAACACAAAAAAAGCAGATGAACTCAAGATGAACGCAAGGGAAACGCAGGCAAGTCAATGCTGCTCTGTTCGTAAAGGTTTCACTTGGGGTGGAACTGGAATAGATTTTCTTTGTGTAGAAGCAAGTTGCACGCGTCATCAGATCTTTTTATTGAAATAATCCACGTACCATGGCTGTTAAGCTGTGGCGAATATTTTTCGGCTTTCTGAAGACTTCATGACATAATACGAAACAGAGCGTCCACAAGACCAGAATCATTCATTCCTACCTGCTCCCGATGCAACACTGTGTCTCTTAGGCACCGATTTAAGCAGCTTAGCGTAGCTTATTAAGCATGAGACTTCTTAAAGTACAGCACAAATTTAATGTGCAAATATGTATTGCATATTACCTAATTAAAGTGAGCTGCACTTCCCGAAATGCAGACTCCAATTAGGGTTGAAGCTCCTCAAGGTGTGGCTCTGTCCCTCCTTTGTAGTATGCAGTAGTAGGTAGCCACGCATAGTGGGATGTATCCACTCCATGTGATAAAGATGACGATGACGACTGATAACCATGAAGAAAACAAAGTTTGAACTTCAATTTCAATTTTTCCTTTAAAAACTAACCGGTTCTTGGCCAATCCCCCAGTGTGGGTATGAGCCACAGCTTCCAGGCTCTACTCTACTCTACTATATGCGCGTTCCAGTATAGTGGAATACACGTGATAACGACGACGATGACGCTGATGACCATGAAGTATAAGCGCGTTCCAGACCACCTATTCTCTTTCTTCCATGGGTGAAAACGATCGTGAACGCGCTCTCGCCCTCGAAAGGCAAAACGGCAACGCCGACAATGAACGTTCCCCAGAGCTTAACGTCATATATGAGGAGTCCCCCCGCGTTTGTGTGCCAGGTCTTTGTATGATGATCGAGTGGGCAAAACTTACGGAGATTGACGGTTTACCAGATTACCTCCGGAGCTTCGCCCACTCATCATCATTCACTTCGTGGATATGGTGTGATTTTTAGGGGTGAAGCTAATTATAGCGTCACCTGGTCGGTCGTCGCTCCGTCCGGCGTTCCGCCGCCGTCGCGTCTCCCGTATCATTCAATAGATGGCGCTGTCCCATAGAGATGCATGTAAACTGCAGTTGGGTGACAATATACTAGATGGCGCTGTCCGGTAGAGATGTGTGCAATATGGTGGTTGCGTGAATGCACGGTAGATGGCGTTTTTAGATATGAAGCATCTTATAGCGGAGATCAATCCGGTGGTGGTATGCGGCGTCACCACCCTTACTGCGCATGCGCATGCTCTCTCACACACCTCCTCTCCATCACCCCTCCTCCTCTCCACTTCCCCTTTTCCGTCCTCTTTCCCTCCCCTCCCCTTCCCCTCTCCCATCCCCTTCTCCATTTCCCCTCTCCCCTTGCCTCTCTCCCATCCGTTCTCTTTTCCCCCTCTGAAGCGCGGGCCCTTCATGCCGATACGCTGCTTCGCATCGCCTCATGATCCCCTTTAGCGGGAGAGGGTGTCATTTTTGCTCTTGAAGGAACACTTGCGCGTCTGCGAGTCGCCGTGACGTGCACTGTTAAATTTTTTAAAGCCTAAATGAAGCCTCTCCTAAGATATTTGGAGAATGCATGTAAATTACATATTTTCTGTCAAAACTGAAAACATATTTCAACAAGAGACATCACGTTTTTTTATTTCGTTTTTCCTCTGTCTCTCTATCTTCGAATGAAAGGCAATAGACCCGGAATCTCTCCGTATATATTTTCCTCAATAAGAATAATGTAAAAAAAAAGCGAACACAATTGCTATGTAAGAGGTCATATCTACACTTTTTTTCACGACGCAAATAATGGAAAGGATGCACAGTTTAGCTTACCCTTACGATAGGGAGCGTTTCATTGCATTCAGATGTCCCGTTTTGAACAGCTATACCCACGCCGTCCACTTCCAGACATAAGGACATTCCCACAATGATAAGAATTGCCTGCATCAGGTGCACTGTTAAAACACAGTACCTCATCGTTGACACCTCTGGAAAAATATCAAGAAGGTTATTTCGGTACCGGTTTTCACTTGTATTCATGAATTCAACGTCATGTTAAATAAAAGCTTGCTTTGAACACTACTGCCCAAGGTTCTTCCCAAAACGTTTTTTGTCTTCTCTTTGGAACAGATATTACCTCTGAACTACGCTTGTGCACTTTTCTGTTTTGTTTGTCACTTGATGACATATCGGGAACTCATTTGTATGCGACCTTTTCTCTGGAAGCCGATATCGCCGATTTCGCCGATTCCACGATATCACCGATTTCAGTTTATAATGACCAATCAACACCATTTTTCATGT
The DNA here is from genome assembly GCF_013339695.2 of Rhipicephalus sanguineus. Lineage (NCBI taxonomy): Eukaryota > Metazoa > Arthropoda > Arachnida > Ixodida > Ixodidae > Rhipicephalus > Rhipicephalus sanguineus. Next base: position 88,417,047 of record NC_051183.1, read on the forward strand.
CAGTGGTTGGCCTTGTCATATGTTTAGCGTAGCTATTCGCCTGGTGCGCCACCGATGGCGGCCCTGGAAACGGCGCTCCGGTGACGCAAAGGCGGGGATTCGGCTTTTGTCGTCTGCCAGGCTGTGGCTAGAACAGCAGCATTTTCGTTATAGTTCGCTCACGTCGCACGGCGTTCCTCGACTACTAGCTGTATTTTCTTGCAGTGATAGTTATTTAGATGTCTGCTAGCATTACATGAGGTTAAGAAACGTTAACATTTAACGTATCTTCTATATACACAGAGTCATCGCGGACAGGATCATGCCATCGAGTTCGTAGCGTCACTCACTAGGCTGGAAGGAGTAGAAATAGCTTACGTGAAAGCGCGAACGTCCCAGCCAGCGAGTTAAAGAGGGGCTACGCTGCTTTGGAAGCGAAGCGCGATCAATTTTACGGCTTAATCGCAAAAGTTAGCTTTATGTAAACAGACTTGCATGAACGTTGGCACTGCACTCCCCAACTGTAGTCACGCAAAAAAAAAAACGTTTGCAGACAAAATAAAATGAATAACTTCATCGACCTGTGGATTGTTGCGGGCAATTAACGTATATTGGGCGAGTTAGATGCACGTTAATACTTATTACTACGTACTGTCGGCTCCGATTGCAACGCCAGTAGTGGTGAGCGTGGTACAGTTCACACCCTTATGATTAAAGATCGATACGCTCTTGCGGTTTGCCGCTCGTGAGCCAGATTCATGCTTTCCATTGCCCAGTGCTGCCTAATCGGCTGTGCGTGCATGTCAATGGTGATGACAGGACGGTGCGCATTATACAGTTCCTAATGCTTGGGGAACGCGCTCCGTTGTTCGTGTTTAATTTGTCACCAATAATACAGCTTGTTAAACAGTAGGAAAAAGCGGCGAATATGTCCAAGAATAGGAGAAATAAAGCTCTTTCCCGCCATTCTTCCGGCCCATTTGGCCGGTTATTGCTATTCTTTACCGCGCAATAACGAGATTGAATATTTTACGGTAAAAGCGTTGAATTCCTGATCAAACGCGAAAATCACCGTCGGCATCCCTAGTCGGCCGCGTCAACACGAGTGATGCAAAAAAATCATCACACGATGGCGTCACCCTATGACGTCCTCATCACATCACAGACCGCCATTAGTTGTGAAGTCATAACGTCACGTGAAATGATGACGTCATAATATGATATCGTCGGTTTGCATTGCCTCCGTGATCGGTTGGTCGATCCCGAAGGCAATGCAAAACCAGCTGATGTGTAAAAGGCTTGCGATGCCTCCAATCCTGGAGGCAGTGCAAAACCACGTTACATCCAAAAACTATTCGGAAGGAGGTGGGGACATCGACTGAACATCGATGAACAAAAAGAAGATGGATTTCGCCTTAGAGTGATCTTGGGCGAATGCATAAGGGACCCTGCTAGTCTTTTTAGTACAGTGAACGCATGGCGCCCTATCAGGAGTACCGTTGAGAGCGATATACACTATTGTATTGCAAATGCATCTTACTATGACTTGTGATGCGAAAGCTTTGTATTTATTGACGTTAGTATGATTAAACTAATTCTGCTCAGCATACTTTCAAACGACCGGGGACGAGTCAGCAAACGTTCATTTATTAACGTATTGGTTAAAATATGCTGCAAAAATAAGAACAACTCCGCACAACCAACGAAGTATTTCATATCATCATCGTGCATCGTCTTTTGACACGTGCTCTCAACCTTTTTATTTCTTGTTTGAACTTATAGTACTTACGACGTGCTTACACCACAGCTGCTGGAAACTTGGATTTAATCAAAGATTGTTGCCTGTAACCACCATTTAATTTATTTGAATGACATCACACGTCTTTTTTCATGCGCTTGAACCTCCGAACAATGGAACTGAATCGAAAGAGCAGGCTTGGCAACCGAATACCCACAGCACGCGGCATACGTATATTGCGCTCGAACGCAGACACGGTAGCCGAAGTCCGAATGGTGAAATCAGTGATCGAAAATGGACCGGAAAGTCATTTTGAGTGCGCCACAGCCATAGGACAGTCCGGAAAAGAAATCGTCGCGATGCATTCAGATTAACACATTGATGGCTAGCAGACGACACCAGGAGCAATCGACACTGAACGTGCTCTTGATGGCAACTCCGATACATTTCGCTGGACATTTTGCTTGAACATTCAGTACAAATTTGCTATATGAACATGTCCACTAATATTCCAATAACTCGAGCAGGAGAGACTGGTCGGTAACGTCGAGCAGCCTTCACGTAGCGAACGCGCGCGCGAACAGCAGAACCCTAGTCCCCTCTCTGGCGTCACACTTGAGTGGGCACCACTCAAAGATCTTGAGGCGAATCGCAGTGCCAGAATTGGTCAGAGCGTCAGTGCCAACGCCTGTTAGGGTCGCCGGCACCATGATGTTAGAAACCAAAATTTTAACACGAAAGTGTTTTATGCCGGGGTCCACCAAGGCTTCAGCGACGCGGTTTGACGACACAAATAAGAGCTCACTGTAGAAGAAATATAAGCGAAGAGGGCTTGTTGCTGAGCTAGTTGGTTCATTACTTGAAGTTCGTTACTTCTTTCCGTCATAACAGTTTTTTCTCAAGTAATGAACCAGCTAGCTCAGCAAGAAGCCGTCCATATAGTTTTTTATGCACTTACATACAACGAGACTATGAGATATATTCGTCAGTAACTGAAGGTGTTCAAACGAAGACAATTCGGTCTGGCTCAACGTACGAATAAGATTTAGAATAGCGAGTAGACATGAATAAAACAGACCAAGTATGACTGCGTGACTTTATTAGTCTTCCTTAGTATGAGTCGGCAAAACCAGCTATCCTGCTATTTAACTTCGCCTAAAATTTATACCCATTTTCTACCACGCCAAACAAATTGTTTCCCGTTTTTTTTGTTGAACACACGCACTGTAACGTGCGATGTATAGAAGATAGAATAGTTGTTGTCAGAGCAGCGGTACTTCCCTCGTTGATGCCGCCTAAATGCTTTTGCTACGCCTCTTGCGTTGCAGAAGTCCCTCAAAAGCACAGTGCTACGCTTGCTCAGAAAAACGGAAAGTCCGAGAAGTCGGCTAGCAGTCATCGTGAAAGAAACTGAGACGTGAAGAGAAAGATTTGAGAAACTTACACAACAAAAACAGCAACTCCGGACTTCAAGGCGGCACTTTGGCCAAAATAAAGCCGAAAAAAGCTTATGTGCGCGTGATCAGGTACGGTGGTGGCGCTTTCCATTCACATTATTTCACATTTTGTGTAGTTTTGTACCAGTGCGCGAAAATATTGCTAGTTTCAGTACTTACAACAAAGCGTTGCCGCCACGCTCGCAGCCAAACGTAAATTATGTAAGGTTTGTATTTCTGGCTTTATCTTCTTGAATGTACAGGGGTGGTCAAAAGTTCCCAGGCCGCAACGCTCAGCCGTAGAGCAGCAGCTCGCTGCTATCGCGGCGCTGCCATCGCAATCACACCTTGGCGCACGCTGGCGTTCAGTGTGTGCATGGAGGGGGGGGGGGGGTGTATCCATCTCTCTTTCTTGCTCTCGTTGATAAGGCTCCGACCGTGTTCGTATGCAGCGAACTGGCCTGTGCAGACGGGTGAGAGAGCCACCGCAGTGCCAATGAAAGTTAAGCGCACGATATTGTTTTCCAGAAAGCCCAAAAGCACGGTAATGTATATGGTGTCTAGCTAAATGTGGCCGCAGTCATGATGCGTCAGTTTTCCGGAAGACTGCCGCCTCGCTACGCGCTGCACAGTTGCAAAGCATCGAAGAGCGAACAGTGAGTGACCGTGACGGACCAAGTTTATACGTCGCTTTCTTATCAAGGAGAGCAAGAAAGAGAGACAGATGCACCCCCCGTCCCCCGCGTCCCTCCACGCACACGCTCGACGCCAGCGTGCGCCAAGGCGTGATTGCGATCGCAGCGCCACGACAGCAGCGACCCGCTGCTCCGCGGTCGGGCGTTGCTGCTTCGGAACTTTTGACCACCCCTGTACATATGATTAACGCAAAACAATATCATTATGTGTACTATTTCCGATTCTGCCGTCTCATATCTTTATTTAGTCGCTTGATTTCTTGCGCCAACGGTGGTGCTAGCGCTCTTATCGCTCCGACTGCCTTTCTGTACTACTGATCCTCTCGTTTTCGCCAGCTATCGCTTTCTGTGCCGCGGGCACGTATTATTGAGATAGTAATTGTATGGACACTCTCGACGGGTTTTTGCCATCGCCGTCGACGTCATGTTTTCTCTGTATATATATATATCCACATATATATATATATATATATATATATATATATATATATATATATATATATGTATATATATATATACATATATATATACATATATATATATATATATATATATATATATATATATATATATATATATATATATATATATACATATATATATATATATATATATATATATATATATATATATATATATATATATATATATATATATATATATATATATATATATATATATATATATAGGAGTCACAATGAAAAATAAATCAGAAGAAAAAATCGCGAAGCGCGCCACCTCGATTTGAACATGCGACTCCTCGTTTGGCAGCGCGCTTCAAAGGTTGTCGCCCTTAATGCCCTTTAATATTCTTTGAGAATGAAAACGGCTCTTGAGACGCGCACTAAAAGGTGGCTCATTTTTGTACCCACTTGCGATGTGGAACTCCGAGAAAACAATATATCAAGCGCCTGCGTTTTGCAGGATACGCAGAGGGGTCACTCCAGGCGCCGCAGTTTTCAGGGAAAAAAAACTGAAGAATACGTAAGAGCGGTGGGCTGTGCGTAGTCGACACTTGCAGTACGTTGCTCAAACACAAGGAAGGAACAACTGTGAGAGTTGTTAGTTAGAGCTCGTCCTGTGTATAACTCTGCTTACTGAAAAACCAAGAAGACGCGTACCATCAAGGAAAAAAGTAAGGACAGGACAGAAAGGGCGTCCTTACTTTTTTCCTTGATGGTACGCGTCTTTTACCAACTAGCCCAACAAAAGTTCTATTAAGTATACCTCTGCGTTCTTTGGATGCGTCCTCTTTTGTGTTTGAGCAGTGCGCTGCAAGCGTGGCGCAGTGACAGTTGTTAGTTCGCACTAATCCAGTGTGCGTGTTCATTTCTTGCGTCCTTTCTGCTTTAGCTGCGCGCTGAAAGTTTCGCTCTGTTTGCTGTGCTTCATGTGACATTCCAATATATCGCTATCGCATTCATTGTTTCGTCTTTGCGGCGAAACTGTGACATTTTTAATAGGCTATGCACTTGATATTTTCCTGGTGTGCCCGCGAACGTTCCATTAATATCGTAAAAACGAAGAGAAGCGCACAAGGCCTGCGCGCAGCTGTTCGGTCTGAGAGCTTGGGAGGCAAGAAAAGAAGGCGAAATGTTTCCGTTTGCCACCGGGTGACGTGTAAGCGCACTTTCCTTTTCTCGTTAAGAATAACAAGACAGATCCCTATGAAAACAGCTGTGAAGACACGAAGGACCCTCCGCGGTTGCTTTCTAGTGAATGTATTTTGTCGTTTGGCGCAGCATATTCTTCCGCGGTGTTGTGAGAAACTGAATACACTTGACAGTTATTGAAGGAAGCCTTCTATGTCTAACTGGTTCGTCGATGAGCGCTGAAAATGCACTGCAGGAAAGCCAACCAACACACTGAATCTATCTGGGTGTTTCACACACAATAAAACAATAATGAACAGTCTAAAGATTTCAAGCAAATGTACTCTTGACGTCATGAGGCCACGTATACGTCAAAATGATAACAGGAACAAAGCGGGAGCGCATTCCCTCTCATGCATGTATAAACGCGTCGCCACACAAGGTTTGCAAGATGTGTTTTGTGTCTTTGGCTTGGAAGCTTGCCCTGCATGCATCATGGGAGAAATTCGCGCTCCTGACAAAATTCTCGCTTACTTGGATGTAATAATAGTAATATCTGGGGTTTTACGTCCCAAAACCACGGTTTGATTATGAGACGCCGTAGTGGAGGGCTCCGGAAATTTCGACCATCTGGTGTTCTTTAACGTGCACCTAAATCTAAGTACACGGGCCTCTACCATTTCGCCTCCATCGAAATGCGACCGCCGCGGCCGGGATCGAACCCGCGACCTTCGGGTCAGCAGCCGAGCACCGTAACCGCTATACCACCGCGGCGGACCTTACTTGGATGTAATACCAGCTCACAACCGTGTTGGAAATGATTACAAAAGGTGCGATTAGGACAACATATATTGCTATTGTTACAACAAATCTCCTCTGTTTTTACTACAAATTTCTGATGTGTAGGAAATTTTCTTGTCACAAAAAAGAGTGATTCTGTAGCGTGCATGTATTTACAAAACAGAGTTGAAATAATATAACAAATTTGGTAGCACCAAAGAAATATGTGCCGTTGCGGCAGGCACCGAATTACCACAACAGAAATATCCCTAATAAGACGGAAGAAATCTCGTGCATCTACAGAACCTCCTGAGATGACAGACACCCAACGGCACCTCACGACAGGCGACAGGGCAACAGCATGACATGTCCCCAAAATACGCAAGACATTAGATATTTATGTCGTCCTATTCTGTTGTATTTTTAAACTGCGATATCCACATCTGCGCACCGGAGCTCATTTCGTAATGAAATGTGCAAGTGTGCCTGACTGACAAGCGGCAAAATGTACATTTTCACAGAAACACAAGCACATTAGATATTTCTGTCGTCGTATTCTGTTGTATTTTTCAACTGGGATATCCGCATCTGCGCACTGGACCTCCTTTCGCAATGAAATGTACAAGTGTGCCTGACTGACAAGCGGCAAAATGTACATGTTCACAGAAGCACATGCCGAATGCTGTTGCTGCCGCTGCGCAATCTGAATTTCATCTGACAGTCACCGTTTGTGTTGTTTCGTTCTCCACACTTTTGGCCGTGTCTGCACGGCTGATTTTTCACCGTGTGCACTTGTTCGTTCAGACGTACAGCCGTGCTCCAAGACTACGCAGTATGACATAGCATTATTATGAGACAGTTCAATTTGCTCCCAATTGAACTTTGCGTGACGTCACTTGTGGAAAGGAGCGCATAAACAAACGGGGAGAAAGTGTTGCCTTTGGAAGAAAAGTCACTGCTCTTTGGACCAAATTACTGTAACAGAAGCAGTGGTAATAGGTGCAGGAATGTTTTAGCAGCCCGCGAAAGATAATCGCTTCAGCATGACAGGCGTGACTGCAGAAGTAACGAATGCATCTCAAGTGGCTTTTAGGGCCCTAAAGTTGCTTGTTCCTTCGCGGATTTCGGTCCGGAAAGTCGTGAAACTGTGAGCAGTAAGTCTCATGTAAATCGTGCGTGTGTTAATACAAAACGCATGGTATTTATTTCTTTTTACTTTCATAGCGCCTAATGTTTCATTTTTTTGTAACTTGAATGTAATAATTAGCATAGCTGAACATATTCATCTCTGAAAGTTATCTTTTGGATAGTTCGCTCACGCACTTGAGTAATTGGAGCGGTACATTTAGCTTCTTCACTCGTTTTCATCGTATATTATACATTTCTTTTATATTTAGAACGTCTGTCACTGCGCGTTGTAGACCACAGAAAGGTTGCGAGGAACTTAAGCTTGAAAAACTATTTTCATATAGGGTAACTGAAGCAGAAATGACAGAGAAACAAATTTAACAAGTTCATATCGAAGGCTGTAGAAAAGCTCATGCGTTGTGAAAAAATTCCAGGAACTCGTGTCCACTCCTTACCTTACTTACATCAGCACGCTTTCCAGAAGCATTCTGATTTTTTCACAGCCGAACGATATTCATAAAAATTTCATGATTAACGAAGTCGTTGGTAGAGAGATAAGCCGATTTTCACTGTCCGAGCGTTTACTTCCTTATGTGCCAGAAGAGTGGCTCGAGTGACGCACAAGAACCTACGTCAATTTCAACACATTCAACAGGTGTCTTGAACTGGATCGCGATAGCTTTAAATGCGAAGCATTTCTTGGCGAACCTTTAGTACGTTGAGCGTTTCTATCTACGTATCTATTTATCTGTCTATCTATCTATCTAGCAGCCTACGTTTCGGTGCTCTCATAATGGCCTCCTTAACTTTATTTAAACGCCAGAGCGTTAAGAAAAAACGAAATCGGCAGCGTTGACCCGACCCGAATGGAAAGAAAAAAAATTAGAATCTCAGCATGAATTGAACCCAAGCATTCTGCGTGGCAATCATATATTCTACCACACAGTCACGCCAGGTCTAGAACCTGGTTTGCAAAAACAGCCCATGCAGGCGTAATGTCGGTGCAACTTCAGTTGTGGTTGTGGTGCTGGCTATTTATTTTACAAGAAAGCAATACACACTACATATCTACTCCTACGATAAAGGCGTCATATCAGATTAACGTCTGTGGTTTCAGTGTTGGCTCCGCTTTTCTAGCAGTCTAATAAATAATAAATTTTATTCCTATAGTTCAGCAAGCTATATTGAAGCATTGCTCGACCCCGGAGGAATACATTAACGAAAATTACGTATGCTGTTCACATGAGTGCACCATGAAGAACACTTTAGATAATACTGACGTATGTACTCCAACGGGAGAGCTTACGTCGCATCGTAAGTTACCCTCTAAACGCCAGTTTTGTCGACGTTACTTGTAAGACCACGATGGTCATACAGCTACTGCACTTACAGAAACACGTCGATCCACCTCGTAAGGCTTCACTCAAAGCCATAAAATACAGCATAGAAGTACTCGCTGACTGCTTCGCATGAAACCGATTCTCACAACGCGGGGGATCTGCCAAATTTTATTGCTGTGTTTCATAAGAACTCAACGTTGACCGTTTGGGCATTTGCCACATACCTGGATGCCTCTAGAATAACACACAAATAGAGGAAAACTCGGTAAAATCCGCGTCGTCGTTCAATATACCCTTAGCCGCAATATGGGTTTCATCAACACAGAGGCGTCGATTACTGAGGGGGGTATTTATTGGTGCGCTCGACCCTGCCACTATCGCATACTTAACCAGGTTTATTTAAGCTGAATTCAAACCTAGATATGTAATGTACTGGTTCCACGAACTTTGCTAGAACTTCTCGATTTTAAACACAAGCGTCACAGTTTACTTGTTTACCCCACTCAATGCGCAGATAGGCCTGCAGCTGCCTAATCGAGCAAATGAGAGACCTAGGGCTCTGCATCAATATTTAATCACATCACCATTGTTATTTTGTGAATTCTTAACATCCAGTTGGTGCACCTTGCCTTTTCTATTGGAATCCTTCTGTAATGTGGTTGTTCTCTACCACTGTGTATGTATGCTTACACATGAACTTTGAACTTTATTTGAAATTGAAATACAAGTGATAAATTACATGTGCTGTATAGAAATACAGAAGGAGGTGTCAAAGTCGCGAGACTGTGAGTGAGATCTCCTATAAAATCATTCATCAGAGATACAACGCAATAGTAAACAGTGGTAAGGATAAAAAATTACGATATACAAAATATACAGATAAGTACGAAATAGCGAATATAAGTTATACAAAATGTGTAGATGAGCACGAAAAAAACTAACACAAAAATGCAATAACATTCACTCAGTATAATATCAAGCATTATGAAGGTACGGAAAGAAAAATTGAGATATACAAAATATGCAGATAAGCACGATATAGCGAATATAAGTTATACAAAATATGCAGATAAGCACAAAAAACACAAAAATGCCATAACATGCTCTGTGTAATATCAAGCACTATGCATTTAATAAGTGCGAACGCAAGCCTTTTTTAAACGCACTTTTCCGTGTCCTGGGTGACTGCACTCTTGATTAGACCCTGGAATTCTTCCTAATTATAGCAACATATCCGCATGTGTTTAATGTAATACCGAGAGGAATACTTACACTATCCATGTTGATGATATGTTTAAGGGGTCATGAAGCACCCCTTGGGCTTGTTGAAAAAACACATCCTGCGGAACGCTGACACGGCTATGAACTGATCAGCCAAATATTGCAGCCGTGCGCGCAGCGTAAAGGCTACAAGCGAAGCGCGAAGTGGCTGTTTTTTCAGGCGCCCTCTTTTCAAACAGAGGCCTATTCTCAGTCTCGTCGGTGGGCGGGGCGTCTGTCAGTCAACGTCACGAATCTGGTTTTTTTCGTCGCAGGACGCACAGCATCCTTATTGGGCAATACCCGACATAAATCAAGAGCTGTGTTTGGATCAGATGCGCCTGTCCCCGTTGACATTGTGTACAATAGTTGCAGTAAATAAAAAGGCTGCAACATGGAAAAAAGCTTTGTTGCGTGTTTTAAAATAATGACTCACTCCCGGTATAGGTCAACGTTCGAGCGTAACCTTAATTCAGCCACACTGCCTTTTAGGTATCGCAGCCACTTGTGCCTCGCTTGTTTTGACTAGTTTTGAATATCCTAACTGGCCTCAAATATTCTCACTGAGAGTACTTTGCTTCCAGTCTTCTGAAAAGAACAACCATCGGCCCTGTGTTTGAGCTTACGCAAGGTCACTACATGATTTGCGGTGCGTCATGCAGGCCGAAGTGAACACCTTCGGCTCCGAATTCTTCGGTTCGTCGTGTCGTGCCGTTATAAAAATGACAAGCGTGTGCCCTTTTGAGTGCTTCTCCATATATCGACAATGCTTGGCGCTCTGAAAATGCGTGGATACCAGCATGACAAATTTACCCTCAGTTGCCGAATGTATGTGCATTCCATGGACGTATGAAGTGGGGCAAATTTAGTCATTTCTGGCGCGAGATGCACGCGTCCACTGGCAGCAGCGTGTTCTGAGCATTTCTATTACCGCCTGTGTTTTCATTGTAGGGTCTGGGCCAGCCGCCGCGCAGAACGCTTCAGAGACGAGGACGAGGCACTGAGCAACACGTCTTTATCATTAAAAGAGTCGGCCGCGACCCACTGTCAACGGCCACTGAGCGCGAGCCGCGAGCGTGCCCTTGCCCATCGTTCTCTTCTACCGTCGGCTGCGCTCGCGGCTGCCGCTCCCACAGCATATAAAAGCTACACACGCACACGCCACAGTTACAAGAATATTGTAACGCGCCTACAATAGGTGCAATTAAAGCGCGCCTACTGTCGCGAGCTGCGCGCAGGGGCAACAGCACCTTCTGGGCAGCTGAACGATAACATATTTCTGCAATTAGCATTTATTTGCAATTCGCGCTTTAGCGTGGCATACAGTGGTTCTCTATAAATGATATATTGTATTTAGTTGGTTTCATACTCGGAGACTACCTGCTAATTAAGCGCTATTGTTAAGCATCACAGCACCGCGTTAAAGCGAATGCCAAAAGCGTGCCTCAATTTCAAACTAATCTAGTAACGTTGGTCAAGCACAACACCCACAAATTTACCAGTGACACGCCTCCCCCAAAATAAAAAAAGTTAATGCACTTGTACTTCTCCCTTTTGAACGTCTACGTGTACTGGGAAATCATCTTGTATAGATGACACAGTGCGAATTTTAAAAAGATATGTATTACAGTCCTCCTCAATAAAACAGCTGTTCTTCAGAAAACTATGCTTCGTTTTAATTGCTAGTAAACAATATTCAGAGCAGTAGACAGGTTGCCTTGTTTGCAGTTCAGATTTTTACATACATAATGCAGACACACGAGGACTATAGCAAAAGGTACAAAACTGAAAAAACTCGGCCATATGTGCAATCCCTCGTCCACGAGCACATTATGTTGAAGTTCGCGTATACAGCAGGCACCATCAATTATACTACGATTGAGGAAATATCACCCAACCTACGTTAAAACACAGTGATGACTAGTTGCCTTACTGCCTGTCACATATTTCTCTTCCACAGTGTGTTCCATGTGTTGCATGCAGAAGTCCATTTCTTCCATTTGCATGCACAACCAATAGTCATACCTCAACTGATACAAGAAGGAGTGTTTGCACTATTTTATTGGAATCAAAACAGTAGCAGTTCTCATAGCAGTTTGTGCACGGAACCTGCACCCACTACTGAACACATGGAACAGCAGATATTGTACAGCTCAAGCACTATATATAATTCACAGTAGTAAACCAACATGAAAGTAGTGTGTAAAACCTTCTCCTCCTCAGTGCAAGCGTCTGAGCACATTCCAAAGTAATGGGATGCACAAGGAACTTGGGTGTCAGCCTACACATGAAGGCAACTAAATTAGTGCAATAAGGCTATCTTTACGTTTCAGAAATGTGCAACTATGCATATAGGCATGTTCTATATTTTATTGCATTAGTTCCCATTATGGCATTAAAACATGATCATACAGTACATGATCCGCACATGATCATACGCACATACCGCACATGATCATACAGTTGAGTTTCTTGCAGAAAAGTCTCAAATTGATTTTAGATCCACTTACCACGATTTATAAAAGCTTTTGGCATTGCCCACAAAATGACAAAGCTGCCTACATATATTGCTGCACATATTTGCCCACTGACATCTGAAAACTAACGTAAATATCTTGAATTATGATTGCGGAACTTGTTGGTGTCATCACATGACTACAATGTACCAATACTTTTATTATGCATCATGAGTACGTTTATATTTACAATATATCCCTGCCAGCTAGGAAAATCTGCAACTTAAAGTTCTTCATAATTCTTCACTTCTGGCTTATGCATAATTACCACATTAAAAATTAACCTCAGCATTATGGCTGCAAGATCAACTTGAAAATAGGCAATCGCACGCTTTAAATTTAAACTTTCATATTAATAGTTGCTGATGGCTCGGCACATTGCATCCTAGGACTTCATATGCCATGAAGTTGAATAAAATTTGACCACGCACGTATAGAGGCTGTGAAGCAGTCAGGACTTAAGTTCATAGTTAAAGAAAGCGGGAAAACAAAACTTCAACACACATAGAAATGGAGGGTACAGGACGACGCGGTACTAGCAACTGCAGCTTAACACCTGTTTGGATTTTGTAGACATGTTTTGCTCTTCCTGAGACTGCTTGAGTCTTTATTTTGTAGTTTTTTCATACTCTGTGTTTATATCTTTCTGCGGTTTGCACTAAACTTCAGTTGCTTGTAGGGCATCGTCCTGTGCCTTTCATTCTCAGTTCTCTGTGCTGTGGGTTTCTTTTTCGCACTTTCTTTAACTATGAATACACAACAACTCGCTCTACTGTCTATTTAAGGATAATGTTTGCTGAAAAATGGCGGCTCCAATACGTGTCATCCTAAACGCTACGAAATTTTCAAATGCACACGCTACTGGAAAGGTTACGCGCAGTACCATGCATAACACTCGGCATGAATTCATGTATTTGCCGAAATGCTGTAAGATGTACGAAATGTTTGAGATAGGGTACGGTGAGGCATGGTGGAGTGTTCCCACAATACTGCCTCGTACGCAAGCAGATGGGCAAGCAACTCTTGCTGCTTTGCCAGAAATGTCTTCCTGAAAACGATACAAGAACGCTCATTAGCTTTCTGTGTTCATAAAAATCATTTTTTTGCCAAGAATTCACACTTGACTATGCTCATTGCTGACATTTTCACAAAACATAAAACAAATGCAAAACTGTGAGTATTTCCTTGTGAACTTTTCACTTAAAATGTAAGGGGCGAAAAACACACGGAGGCAAAGAAATGCGAAGCAACACCAGAAATGTTACTCTTGTCCTGTGTACAACCCTTCAGGTAGATTTCGACGTCAGTTATGTTAGCATTATCGTGTAAAGGGGTGTGCATGTCAGTGAGGTTCACTTTGTATTTAAACACGTTAGACACTAGCATCTTGATGAACCACAGCTGCTCCGTTTAGGACTGAATATTCCGCGACTTGGTATTGATTCATGGCAAAAAATAACGTACTTGTAATGAGGACAAAAGAAGACCTGGACACAATACCGGCGTTCTTACCTTGTCAGAAAGTGTGTCAACAGCGAGAATACTGTGTACAGATCATAAACACTATGGCAACATAATGCAAAACAAAATAACAAGAGGGAAGAAACAACGTGATTCAACCAGGTGGTTCAACAGGTTCAACTGGCTTATATCAATCTGATTAAAATAGCCTTGCACAGCTCATACATCCCCTATGGGCTATAAATATCCATATATAAACCTTGCAACTTCCAGTGCTGATATGTGACTAATGAAGTGACAATACCATAAAATGCGCGTTCTTCACAACATACAATGTCACTTAGCGCATGTCTGTCGCATCATACGGCCATAATTGTGTTTCGCCGTAGTGTCATAATTATGTGACAATTATGCCACATGTCAACGCGCACAAATTCACATCGAGACGAAGGATCAGAACAAGCAAATCAAGCATGAAAAGAGCATAAAAAACAAATCTGGCCTAAATACACATTTCATCCCATGACAGCGTGATAATAGCGGCCTTTTTTTCTTTAGTGCATACACCTTCAAAAACCTCTGCTTCATTTACACTTCATCGCAAGCAAGGAAATTATGTTGGGCAAATATCTTTTCTCTGGGTGCACTCGCGCATCGATTGGCTGGCCGTGCGAAGCATGTGCTATATTCAAAGGACTTTCTAAACACGCATTACTCATCGTCGCTGTGTGAGTCTAATTACTCTTTTTCTTGTTTTTCGATTTTTCACTGCACTTTTCAGGCGACGCAATGTGCAGAACGACACCTACAGTTGCCCGAGCGATGATAACGACGCACGAACAAAGGAAACAGAAGTAGTACTTACCATTGTGTTCCCGATGGTACCGCGAACGCAGCATCGTCTGCTTGGTAATATACACTGCGGCAGGCTCGCTTGAGTTGCCGAGATATTGTCACACCATATCCCACCCGCAGTAAGACCCGCAGTAAGGCATATTGCACTGTCGTCAAACCACGCATTGCTCGTCCAGCGGTGAGAGCAGGCAGAAAATGGGCACACATGGCCGACACGGCTGGGCAGTTCAGAAGCGACGTTCACAAGGCCGAGATAATCCCATGACGACTTTGCTTGGGCAACCCACACGCTGCTGGGGCCAGCCTAAAACGACTCCTCTCTTCTCGTGTTTCTTTCTCTCTCGCTTTTTTAGGGGCGAAGCTCCTTAAGGCGGCACCCGTTCGTCCCTCGTAGTCATCGTAGTACTCCGTAACAAGTCTTACGCTTTGACCTCCAAGGTGGTGCCGGTGGGAGATTTCTCCTGTGCGTTGTTGAACAATAAAAAATTCGCAGCGTGCGCGTTAACTAAAAGCCGAATTCTTCTGTCTCTCATTCCCCATTAGCAGCCATTGGCATGTTCCAGTAGGAAACGTTAGTAGAAGTAGAAGTGTAAGTGTTAGCTAAAAGCCGACTTCTTCTGTCTCTCATTCCCATTAGCAGCCATTGTTTACCTCCAAGGTAGTGCCTGGTGAGATTTCTCCTGTGCGTGATTAAACAATAAAAATTTTGTTCAAAACGCCGTTGATTGATGAAATAAACCAACGAAAGACGCCAGATGTTTTGTAAAAGCAGAACGAAAGAACGCCAGATGTTTTTCTTAAAGTGTAGTAGTAGTAGTTGTATGTAGCCACCTCTCCCGATCGTCAACGGGCGAGGTGGACCGGCAACGGCGCGAGGACCCTGCCGTACGAGAGTTAAATCACACTAAAAGACATACTTTGCGGGCGATACACTCTAGTGAGCTTTCAACTTTCCGTCTTGATGTACATGATAAAGAAATTATTTCTACGAAAAACGCAAGGCACACCTTGAGCAATACATTTGGTTTTGGGACGCTAAATGGAACCATGAGGCGATGCGAAGCCGGAGCACTTGCACGATCGCGTTCCGTTGGCTTTCGTTGGGCATGCTACCGACCTCGCGTCGTGGAACGCGCGTCCTGTCTTCCCTCTAGCCTTGCCTTTAATTCGCACAGGGCGAGCGGGGAATGCGGTCGCTCTTGGCGCTCTTTCGCTCGGGAGCGGACTTCTTCCTTGCATTTCACCGACCACAAGTGATAATGAAGGGACCACGTAAACCAACAGTACAATAAAAGTTTGATGTTTAATATATACACGATGTTTCACACTCTTTATATTATGTACTGGGCGCATTTCACGGAAGAGTTTCACGGTTTACAGATGATTCCCTCCGTAGCTTCGCCCAACTCATCATCATTCACCCCGTGGATATGCTGTGATTTTTTTCCTTTGCGCGCGCATACGTCGCGACGCTTTCTCAAATCTCGCTTGAATTTCAACGCTTGTGATTTTCTGACTTCCTCGCTCTTGCCGACAAGCAGGCGGGCTGCAGCCGTTCGAAAGTCGGAGGGCATTTGATCTAGTTTCTTCCTGTTCACAGAGGCTGCCTAAAAAGAATAGCCTTTTTTTTTCTTTTGCGTCGCGTTTTCTCTGCACAGGATTTTATTCCGTGCGTTGAGGTAGGCCGCCTAGGCCAGTTCCTTATCTAAAGCGTATACTGAGTTTACGTGCCGTGCCAATCGGCTACGTCGAGGGCTTGCCGGCTTTTGCTTTTAGTGTAGTTTTGATTTGATGGAAAAACGGTATAAGTGAAGTAACGAAGCGAAGTCGGACGAGTTCACTACGTAGAAGCTTATCGTGTCGAAGCAGAAGGAATAAATGCTTAGGGAGCCGTTATGGCTTGGCCTGTCATCTCTAATGTTGGCATTCTTTTCGTTTTATAGAGGTGCATAGCAGAGGATTGAGCTCGCCGGAGAAAGTCTCAAGGCGTCGCAATGTCTTTTTTTCAGGTGACCACCCCCAAGTAACTTAAGTAACAGTAGGCGCTCGTCCAAAAAAAGAAAACCGAACGTGTGTTAAAAATATCTATTGTGTTGTGTGTTATGCTAGCATGGTGCTCCAGTGTATGACAATATGTCCTCGGGCAGTTAGAGCTGCAGGTCCACTATCTTCAAGAAAGCGGCTCGTCCGAGTGGAAATCTCTTGATGTGGCACAACTTTTTCGTCAATGATGATGTCTCATTTCGGAAAAATTCGTACGGAATTGCAGTGTAGTACCGTGCTGCCCTATAATGAATGAGCACGTTTCCTTAAAGAAAATAAACTTCTACATTTTCAGTATACCTATAGCTCGCTTGCCTTCCCGAGAACGTAGATTTAAACGTGCACTAGAGTTTATTGAAGTGAATACATCTACAAATAAAGCAATTATCTCATGAATAATGCTTTTCGGTCTGCAGAAATCTACCAGCCGCACATTTGAATGCGATGGAAGTTTGCTGGCAGCATGTTGAGCAATATTTTCTCATCCTGAAGCAGTACACAATGATGTGCTTCCTGTATAGCGGAGAGCGAAAACAGTCAAAACATGGAAACGGTTGAAGAGAATATGCGCTCAAGCCGCTACCCTTGCCAAGTGGACCTTCTATAGACGCCCATGGCCTACTTCAGCGCCGACATCTGAAATCTGTTCCCCTGCCATGGCGGATACAAAATTTGGGAGGATGTTTTGTTGATGGCAGTCGAGCAGCGTCGTTGAGAGTACAGCTGGCAGCTTCGGACTTGTCCTGAGCTGTTTTCTTGAATTGTTTACAACAGGTACTCCTATTTGCTGCAAACATGAATAATTGTTACTTCATAGCGATGTGCAAGGAGCGGCTTGGCACTTTCGCATTTTTAGACCTAACGCTTTAAAAACTGTCTTGTAGGCTGAACAAAGCCTACGAGATTGCGAAACTAACATCACTGTAGAACATAGTGTTTTCAAAAAATCCCTCATGGGTGAAAACAGAAACACATAAACGTCCATGTTTCTCTTTTCTGAAAAAAAAACTGAATTGTAAAATAAGTTTTCATTATTAGACGGTGGGTCATCCCGATTATAAGCTAAAACATGATGCGTGATTAAAGAGAACAGGTGCTTTTCAGCCCTCTCATTACAATCCTTTGCCACAGCCAAAACTTCGTCTCGCAGTTTTAGATATATAATTGGAACGCCTCAAGATCAACACTCCATGAAAGATACACCTTAATATTAATGAAGTAACAGACCAAAGAGAACAAGAAAAAGTGATGACACAAGCAATGCTATCAAGCCAATTATAAATGAAACCGAGCGCATCCTTTCTGGGCATACTTGTAGACAAGAAAATAAATTTCCTCACTAGTAAATGTCCAGATAACACTTCTACTTTTTTTCAATGTTCAGTTTCTAACCTGCAGTTTTTCCTGCATCTCATGACATCTATTATCTGTGCTTCTTCATAAAATGCATATCACTACATCTCGCTAAAACACATAAATATATCACAGTGCAACTCACTCTTTTCTTTCTTGTAGATGAGAATAAAAATGCATCCACTGCTTTGAGTCACAAAACACGTCATGGAAGGATTGACTCTAATGTACGTATATCGAAAGGTTCTTCGCATGACATTAGCCGCGTATCAACAACATTTCTCACTTGTTCACTTAACATTTGCTTTTAAACTACCTCACATTCCAGTGTCTACGTCTGCGCTCGTGGATAGTTCACCGCGCAAAAGTGCGACGTCAAATGTGATATGTACCGGTTTGTTATCGGGGCAATAGTACACCTTCTGTGGAAACACTCCGAGGAACATTTTTTCACCTCTCTGAACACAGATGGCAAAATATAAAGAGTGTAATTATTATTTTGGTGCCCCTAGGCTACAGCAACAGAACAGAAATCCGCGATGAAAATTCGTGGTATCATATAGTTCACATTTAAAGATTCTCTATTTCAGAATACGCGAAGACCACTTTCTGGGCTTGGAAAAGAATTACTGTCTCCGCGCCTCAGAGTCACGAGGATTCATTCCTTCCTTTGAAATAAAAGGAACATTTTAAGGTTTATTTAGTGATTTATTTATTTATGTATTTAGTTATTCGTCAATGGTCCCATAACAAGATGGATAAACAGTATAAACAAGACGAACCTGAAGGGATGTTTATCATGATGTGAATGAATCTGCTTCCTGAACTGTAATTCCGAAGCGCGGGAAATTGCGAATAACTACTACTTTAATGGGAAGGTCGTTGTAGCCTCAGGCGGTGCACAGAAGGAAACGCTGCAGAATTGTGCTTGTCACTTTGTGGCGCAATCAATGCCTTAGGATGGCATTTGTGAAGGCCAGGAATACTGGTTAGATAAGCTGGTTGTCACATCGACTCAAATACCTTGTGGTTGAATAACAAGTTGAAAACATTGTCGTCCTTTGAGAGCTACCTAAAAGGACACTAAAGGCAAATATTAAGTCGACGTCGATTGTTGAAATACCGATCCAGAAACCTCGCAGTGCTACTTTTGTGTCAAGGAAGTGCTACTTTTCAAATAAAATCACGTTTTTGTGGTCCGCATCGCGTTAGCGCACTTCAAATCACCCGCGTGAAAGCGGCCTTTCCCACGTCACTGTTGCCACGTCCAACGTTGCCCGCCTTTACTGCGCGGCGGCGTGGACTGGCGGCGTGCACCATTGGGGCATCCGGCAACATCACATGCATGCGGCATTTTGTCGAACTTTCTGTCAGAGCGACTTTCACGAGCACGCAAAACACACGCGGCAGTACGCGAGGCCGACACAACCACTGAGACGCGACCGCGTGAGCGAAGCAGGGCGTCGGGCAAAG